>NC_137205.1:9422246-9554746 GCF_960531495.2 Zeus faber
TGGTTTGAGCAGCCTCACCTGTCCTGGATCCAGATTACTGGGGACCCAGGATCAGAGTGGCTGCATACCTGTTGCTCGTTGGTTGGTCTAACGGGCAACAGGTAAAACCCCCATCCCCACACTCACTCAGGAGAGGAGCCCTTGTCATGACACGTGTCTATCTGCTCCTGGGCTAATTATACTGAGCCCACTCTTTACAATAAACTGGTGCCTACAACCCCTGTGTATCTGTGACGGAGGTCCCTGAACGTCACTTGGTTGGCAGGTTGTAGGTGAAACTGCCAAAATACACTGTATATATATATATATATATATATATATATATATATATATATATATATATATATATATACATATATATACATATATATACATATCTGCAATCGACAACCCTTATTGGCTGCTACCTGCTTCTCGTTACTTGAAAAGATATTTAAAACATATAGAGAAAATGTCTTCTAGTCAAACTTTTGGCTGTTTGTTTGTCTGTTTGTTTACTCTTTTTAAGCTTTTTTTAAAGGACTGAATCCAATCGATTGGATTCATGTTTTTTTTTTTTTTTACTCACTGTCATTTTTGTCATCGAAAAAGAGGCATTGTGCAGGTTTTATCCCTGTGATCCCCGTCATTACACCATTAACAGCAACACTAAAACAACTATCATGAAAAATAATGATAGGGTGCACAGATAGAGTGTCACGCCCAGACGTCTCTGCCGACACAAACCACCGGGGTTTCACTGGGACTCACCGCGTTGGCTTTTGTCCTGGCGGCGAGCTGTGGCTCTATCGAGTGGCAGATTTTTATAAATAACACAAATGTCAGGATTGCTCTGGGAGTGTGTCGGAACAGCACATGCTGGAGCCATGATTACATCGATTTTTAAGAGTTATGGGGGAGCATTCCATAGGAATGCTGTCTAAATGCCATTTTGCATTATCTGAGTCTCAGTACCGTGATGTCGTATGTAAGCTGAGATGTTGAGATAGATAGATAGATAGATAGATAGATAGATAGATAGATAGATAGATAGATAGATAGATAGATAGATAGATAGACAGTTAGATAGATAGATAGATAGATAGATAGATAGATAGATAGATAGATAGATAGATAGATAGATAGATAGATAGATAGATAGATAGATAGATAGATAGATAGATAGATAGATAGACAGATAGATAGATAGATAGATAGATAGATAGATAGATAGATAGATAGATAGATAGATAGATAGATAGATAGATAGATAGACAGATAGATAGATGGATAGACAGATAGATAGATAGATAGATAGATAGATAGATAGATAGATAGATAGATAGATAGATAGATAGATGGACTGGTCCTCCCCTAATTTTTCTGTCTATCTCCCCTTCTCAGTAAAGAACGAATATGAACCCAGATGAAACAGTCCCTCCTTACATCATACCAGGTGAGACCCAACACACACACGCACATTTATTATCTTTCATCATCCACCGTTACAAACGTAACTCTGTTCTCCTTCTGCCGTCCCCCACCACCTCCTTAATTTCCGCTCCCAGTGGAGGGCCAGAAGGCGGATCCCGTGACGGTCTACCACTTGCACACCCCCTTCAACCCAGGCTCCCAAGATGATGTGGGCATCCAGGGCCAGACTAGCACGCCAGGTAAGAGCCACGGCAAAAAAACAACAACAAATGAAAAAAAACTCAACTCCTTTTGAACTGGGCCAACGCTGCCGTAACTTCCGGCTATGCAAAGCTCATGACAGTGTTGAAGTGTTGGTAGAGACTTTGGTGACAGAGGCGGCGATTCAGTTCTGTGGTCAGTTCTGTGTCGTGTCAGTCGGTCCCTGACGGTGAGCTTGGACTGGTGACCACTGAGCCTTTCTTTCAACCTTTTTGGACTTTTGGACCTTTGACTGTTGATCCTTGACATGTTGAAGGTGCTAAATATCCCATCAAACACATCGACATGCTTAACAACAGACGCATCGACATGCCTGCATGCTTACCTGTGTGGCTTTCAAGCCTTGCTACTATTGTTGTCACACGAATTCAAACCATATGAGAGATCATCGCAAAACACGCGGATGGCCACCGCACAGCAGTGAGGTTTACAGGACACACATAGGCTATATAAGTTAAATAAATGCTATTTAGACCATTTGGGTTTGTCCACACTACAATGCGTGCCTGCCTGACAGCACACACGGCACCACTCACAGATCATGTCTTTTTGGAACCGCTTCGACTAATGAGCATCAGGGACAGGTAGGCTACCTTCTGTAAGTAATCAGGAGATAGAATGTTGAGAAAATTGGCATAGCGGCCATCAGTCTATCAAATACTCAGCACAATTTGAAGGGCACTCAGCGAGCCCTGCGCTCATCAAGTCATCCACAATGCGTCCAACTTCATCACCCAGTCATTCTCAATTGCTCCTCAGATAGTTTTTAATTTGTTTTAGTTTGGAGAATGAGCGCTCGGCAGTCGCGACAGTGACGAGTCAGACACGGTTGACATGCGATTGATGATCATGTATGGATTTTTTTGGCAGTTGCACGCATCATATAACACGGCATACATTTGGAGGCAATTCACTCGTACATCTGTATGTTTCAACGTTAACCGTGAGCGTGCCAATAAAGCAACTACTCATGCAACACATTTCAAAATGATTTAACTAATTTAATTGTTTTATTTGAGTCATGGATCAAATTGTTGAGAATTTATGTGGCGGAGGTGTTTTATATACAATTGAGTACACTGATTTAAAGTATAGGAATGCTTTAGAGGTGACATCGTATCAGCGCTCAAATCAATTCCGTTGGATACGTTAATACATCAGGGACGTCAAGGCCATCAATACAGTCTAAATGAAAAGGTCTTGTCTTGGGCCCCTGGGAGTCCTGGGCTCTGGAGCAATCAACCCCCCCGGGCCCTGCATCTCACACATACTGCTCGTTGGCTGCCGCATATCAGTCAAACTCCTTTTCGCCCCCCCCCAACCCACAGTCTACACCGTCGGCGGCGGGGAGGTGGGCACGGGCCTGGGTTCAGGAAAGCAGAAATATGTGAGCTACGACTCGGACCTGGGCCGCACGCCGGGCATGACCACCTGCACCAGCTGCCAGGCTCAGGTGATGACCAACGTCTCCTACAAGGCGGGCACCTACGCCTGGCTGATGTGCCTGCTCTTCATCTGCTGCGGGTGAGCAGGGGGGGAGGGTGGGGGGACTTTGAAGACGAGTAATTCAGTGCTATCGTACAGAACCCCCACAATTGAGACACTGTGTGTGTGCGTGCGTGTGTGTGTGCGCGCGTGTGTGTCCTCCAGCCTCATCCTGTGCTGCTGCCTGATCCCGTTCTTCTTGAAAAACTTCAAGGACGCGTACCACACGTGCCCCCGCTGCCAGAGGATCCTTTACGTGGACAAGAAGCGCTGCTGCTCGTGAGCGCGTGTGCGTTTGGGCTCGTGCTTGCGCGTCACCAGGAGTGTGGAACCCTATCGATCCGAAACCTCAGCTCAGGATCTCCCCCCCTTCCCCGCGATGCTCTTGGATGGCCTGGACCGACCATCCATCGCTCCCCACCCTCACCGCCACCCTCACCCTCACTCATCACACATCCTCCCCCTCCTTCACGTTTTCTCGAGTATTTCTAAATTTATTTTCCGTGCTATCAATTATATCCCCGTGCGAACAAAGTGGGAGCGTTGGTTTTTGCACTTTTAACTCATAAAAATGAAGTTATAACGATGAAGGCTTGTACATACTCTTGGTCAAATATCTGTTGATTTCTATTATTTTGGGGATAACTCGAAAAAGGAGAGGTTGTCCGATATTTCATAATTTTTACCATCCGCTTTCCTTCGCCTCGCGAGTGAGAGGGAGGAGAAAAAGGGGTGAAATTTGATGAAATTCATTGCAAAGTAGTTTTACTATCAATGTTTACTAGAATATACTGTACGTGTGCCTTCCCTCCCTGGTTACTTTAATATTGTTTTATCCCCCCACTGTTAAAGATAACGTGTTATATTTACAAACATCACCTACTCTCATTGTACAAACAGTGTTTGTTTGATCAGTACAATAAAACAAACATGCAAACTACAAAACAAGATTACACACACAAAACATTATTATGTAAATTTTGAATCTTTGATTCCAAAATGGTAATAATGCTTCTTCATTAGTTTTATTTAATTGCTTTCCAGAATGAAAAATCTGTGTGCCTGGACTTCTGTTATGAAAAAAAAAATAATCCTATTTTGTTACCTTATTTCTCAAATAAAATTATGGATGAGGCTCTCTGACTGTGGTTGTTATTTGTGTGTGTGAGTGTGGGTGTGTGTGTGTGTGTGTGTGTGTGTGTGTGTGCGCAGATTCACTGTTGTGCTGAAAGGTACTTGATTGCTTTTGGGCCAATTGGCATTATTACAAGGACTGTTCAAGGAATGTAGGGGCGTCATATCCTTGTACATGAATAACGCAGCTGAGAAATGTCCATCAAAAGCCCAATAACCCAGAAATAAGAGATTAAGCACCGACGTCCGGGGGTCAAGGGGTCCCGGCAGGAGGGTCTAACCCTAATGTGAACCGTCTTTAGGGTTTTGGAGGAAACCCACGTGAACATGGGACACCCCACACAGGAAGACCCCAACGGGATTCGAACCCAGAACCTTCTCACTGTGAGCCAGCATGCATACCTGGGTATCCAAAATGGCACAATTAATGAATGAACGGGCCAAACCTGCACCTGGTAGGTACCAGGTACAGAATAAAGAGGTTACTTCAGTACTTTGATACCTGGTTGACCCTCCCTGCACTGCTGTACAGGCCACGAAAACGGCTTCTACAGATTCCCCATAAAAGAGGTTTTCCGGAAGCTGTGTTATTGAGGTGAAACGACCCCAAGAAAGCCCAAGGGAGACAAACCATGGAGAAGCATGGAGAATTAGGAAGGAGAGGTGTCACAAAAAAGACTTTTGTTTTAATGACCCGAGAAAAAAAGGACGTCTTATCGGGACATCCAACCACCTCAAGGAACGTTGCTTCAGTTAAAATATTCATGAATTGGGTCCAAAGCTGCTTTGTATTCATGCTGAGGTGTCTTGGAATGTGTGGCGTCCCAAGACAGCCCCATCCTATAAGATAATTACTAAGAGACGGTGCCAGGGTCCCGAGAGAGAGAGCACATCACCAGGGGTCCTGGTGATAAGGGAAGTGAAATGTGACCTGTGACTTGTGTAGGGGAACCAAACGGTAAATGTTGTCTTTGGGCCAGCATAAAAGAGTCCGCCCGAGTCTCATTCAACAGAGAATCCATCCGGCTCGGTTCTCTCCTCGGCGTCCATGGAAAGTCTAATCTGATGCTGTTCTTTTGTAATAAATCTATTATTTTACTCAAGTCAGCGTCAGCGGTTCTTCCTTCTTCATCAACACATCAAATTCATCAAGAAACTGCAATGCCTTGAGCAATATCCTGACAGCGGGTTTGCAAGTTTGGAGAGTCTTCAAAGTTATGGAGCGCTTGGACTCGACGCCCACAAAACATGTCCGAGCGGCGCGTTTGGTTTTATAGAAAATTTTATTCAACATACATTTTCCAGCAAAAAGGCAATATACAGGAATAGTTGTCGTACACTGCTGCTACACTGAGGATTTTTAAACTGGAAAAGATCAAATTAAGGTGTGATTCTGCAGGTCATCTTTGTACTGCACTTTCTTTAACAAGACAAAACCAATGCAATTTGTTTTGAAAATGCAAGGGGGGAAAATAAAATCCCAAAAGGAACAAAGAAAAAAAAAATCCTTTAATAGAAACTTTAGGAACTCAACGGAAGAAAAGAAATTTAAACCTACACACAAGGAAAATTAACACCCAGCTTTCCTTCCGTACCCATACAACAAAAAGCGGTGTGTGTGCGTGCGTGCGTGTGCCTCACTAAATTTTACACTTCCATTTTTTTTTTTTTGGTTAAATATACAATTCTTAAACGTCGTCTTTACAGAGCCAACTATGCGTTATGGAGTGAGGGAAATGGGAGGAGGGGCATTCCTTCTGCTTTAAAAAAAAAAAAAAATTATACGAGAAACATTGACAACCAAAAGAGTTTTTTGTTTTTTTTGTGTTTCTTACAATGCTGGTTTAGTCTCTAAAGGATCCTCAAACCAAGTGGGCTCCAAGTGTCTGCAGCTCCCTACAAAGCACAGCGCAGTTAGACGGATTACCATGAGGGAAGCAGGGTGGCAGGGAAGGTGGTTGTGTGTGTGTCCAGGCGTGTGCATGTGACTTGTACAGAAAGGTAGTTGGGGAGAAGGGATGACCGAGGGAGGGAGACTCCTAGGACGTAGTTTACCATATTTTTTTTTAAAAGGAGGAAATTGGGCCAAAAATAAGGTGGTTTCTTTCCTAAGCGTTATTTAATAAAAAAAAATAACTGCAACCCAAAAGTTGACATTTGCCATTCCTGAGCAAAGTCAAAACTTTCTGACATTGTCAACGTGCAAGATGAAGTACAGACAATATTCCTTTTTTCCCATTTATTATTATTTTTTTTTTTAAAACAGATTTTTATTTTTTTTATTTTACTATACATTGGTTTGCAGAAAACGACAAAAAAGAAAACCGATTTTATATACGTCCTCCAACCAAACTAAAAGTGAGAACAAATTGTGTGTGTAAACATGGAAATCATTTTTTTTTTTTTTTTTTGTTATTTAACTCTTTCTGCAGTTGACTAAAGTTGCGATAAAGGAAGGGCCTCATTCATCTATAGCCACCTTTTAACAAAAACATTATTTTTTTTAAATTAAAAAAAAAAAAAAAAAAAAAAAAGATAACAGATGGTGGAACAAGCAGGTTGAAGGAAATGTGTCCTGCAAAAAAACTAACAAAAAACAAAACCACCCCAAATCCCCCTTTCATTACCAAAACAGTCCAAGGTGGCGGGGGAGGGGGCACCATCCATCTCTCCAAACAGCAGCAGCAGGAACAGCTCAAAACCCTCGTCAGAACCAGAAAACTTTATTTCAAAATAACCCCAGCCCAAAAAAAAAAAAAAGAAAAATCTGCAGGGGGAGTGAAAATAAAAACAAAATACTGGAGGTGGTGGGAATGGGGGGGGGGGGGAACGGTTTAGCAGTGCGCACGCGCACACACACACAAACACACACACACGTGTGTACATACATACAAACATACATATGGTTTCGGTTTCTCGCTTCCTTCTCCCAGTCGCAGGTTTTGTGTAATTTGTTGTTGCGCGTTTTGTTTATTTTCATCCAATCCATCTCCCTCCCAGGAAAAAAATAAAAATAAAATTATACATATTTAAAAATAATAATAATAATCATCAAGTCCCAGTTTGTGTGAAGCCAGGGATAAAACAAAAACAAAACACAAAAAAAGAAATACAGGAGTATGGGAGGAGGTGGGAGCAGTAGCGGTTTTGATTGGCTGAAGGTCAAAGCCGTCGGAGCTGCGGTGGAATCCATAGCAGTAAATCTTGCCAGGTGTCGAGCCGTCCAGGCAGGGTGTTAATATACACACGCACGCACGCACACACGCGCGCACGCACGGTTGGTTACAGTCTGTGAATACGGGTGCGTAAGGAGGGGGAAAGAGGAGTGGAACGATGAGGCGGGAGAGGAAGGGCGTTGGGGCGGGGCGGGGCGTTTTGCTTAGTTGTGGATCTTGATTGCTTTCTCCAGGTAGGTGTAGCGACCTCTCTTTGGAGCTTTGTTGAAGTGGTCCAGCCCGAGCCAGGGCCGTGGGTGGGACATGTTACCTGGAGAGGGAGGGAGAGAGAGAGAGAGAGAAAGAGACGGTCACCCAACGCTCCAATGAGAACTAATTGACACTTGTTCATATTGGGCTTTTATTTTTGCTGTGACGCCGGAATTTCCCTCCAGGCGTTAAAAGTCTCAAACTGCCTGGTTTGGGAACTGTACTGCCCAGGACAGGCGGGCCCTGCAGAGGGTGGTGCGTTCAGCTGAACGTACCACTGGAACTACCCTCCCCCCCTTGCAGGAGTTATACACCAGGAGGTGTAGTAGCAGAGCCCGTAGGATCATGAAGGATCCTCATCACCCCAACAACGGACTGTTTCAGCTGCTGCGGTCAGGCAAGCGCCTCCGCAGTCACGCAGCGAGAACAGAGAGACTGAGACGGAGTTTCTTCCCGCAAGCCATCAGAACTGTCAACGCTGACCTCACCAGGGGTCCTAACTGAGCCATGCACTAGGCTCCACTACCTACTGTACTGTATGTAGCATACTGTACCGCATACTGTATCACTGTTCAGAGTTGTTCGTGATGCCGTATTGCTGCGCCGTACTGTTGTATACTGTGCTGTATTATCCCAAACACTACCTCACACTATTCACATTCACATGCCACTTTAATTCACATGCCACTTTAAATGCACATATCTGTATATACATAGCCATATTCCTTCAACCTATTCCATTTTATTTCAATTTATTTTTTATTGTATTTTATTCTATATATTTTTTATCTTATTCTATAAGTATTCCACTTACTGTATTACATTTTAGGAGTCAGTTAGTCGGTCTATTAGAAAGGAATTTTCTACTTTTTATTTTATTTTTGTACTTTTTCCTAGGACTTCTTGTGTGCTATCACCGGGTGCGTTGCATTACATTTCACTGCATATATGTATGGAAGTATGTATATGTATGTGACAAATAAAAATCTTGAATCTTGAAATCTTGAATCTAAACAATACTATTTTGTAAGCTTATTTCTCTCGCTTGTAAGCTTATTTCCGACCGTAAGTAACTGGGCAGCCACACATTGTGTTATTGTGGCTCCATACTCAAAATGTTTGGATTGACAATCAAACTATTTACAATATGAGATTAATGTTCAGATCACCTGCTTCGATTTGTGAGTATTCATGTCAACATTTGGTTTCGCAGCTTTGAAATTTACGACACTTTTCATGCAGGCGTAAACCCCTTTTCCCAGGTGACCACACTTATTTGCACAGATCCCCAATATGTATTTGGTTGGAAATCTTTGTTGGGTGTCGCTCACCCATCTACATCACGAGACTTTAATTATTTGACCCCATATTAGGGCCGTCAATATTCGCAAAAATTCACGTTTAATTTTTAGAAAAAAAACCCGCGGTTGGGAACCGGTGCACGAGTGGACATTCCAACTCTGCGTTGGTCGGGCTGCTTGGGACCGTGTACCTCAGCTCAAGCTCGCGGATTAAATCTTTCAATTAGGGATGCGCCGATCTAGCGACCTTACATCGGTATCGGCCGATGTAAGGTCGCTAGATCAGATTTCCCCGGTAAACCGGGAGACTCTGTCTGACATTTAAATCTTTCCGGTCATAATGTCTGGTGAAAAGAATTCCTTCCAAGCACAATTTGAATTAGTGCTGGGTGGATAATTTCGATTAAAAAAAAAAAAAAAAGTCTGCGAATCTGATCATTTCTGTGCTCGGCAAGTTCCAACGGCAAGCCGATCAGCTTGGATGATCTAAAGCGGATCTTTGACCTCGAACCAATCACGTTTGTCGATATAGAACTAAGCCCCGCCATCTCTTTCAGTGCATCCCTACTTTAGATCCAGATGCCTGCAAGATATAAATCTGCCGCAATCGGATGCAACTTAGAGGTTATATTATCGAAACCGTTCGGTATGCCCTCTACAGTTCAATACGCACATGTGAACCGCGCGGCGTGCCATAGCTGCAGCCCCGCTGGACAGCCGCGTGACCTCCATGCATTTCTCTCTTTTTGCGCAAGGTCAAATGTTCAAGAGATAAAAACAAGATAAAACTTCATAGAATGCTTTCTGTTACGAGTTCAATCAATTTAAATGCTGCTGTTGGATTTTCTTATTGATTAGGAGCCATTTTAAATACAAAGAACAATGTTGGACAATATATACAGTACAAACATGTCCCGCTGACCAATGAAAAAAAAAAATCAGTTCTAGCTCACATTTCAATCATATTGTGATGCTTGGTGGGGTCGGCCAAACAGACGCAAGGAGACGCAGATGTAACCTCGGTGGAAGGCCGGTTTTATTGTCCGCCGCAAGGCTTACAACTACATCGGGGTTGAGGTGTGTCCCTTTTGATTACGAATTTCTTTAAACACACACTCTTCTACCCGCACCAGGCGCTCGCCTCACTTCCCTCGTTCCTATTCTTCCAAATGCCAACTCTCCATCGGGAACCCTCCCCCGGAGAGACCTGGGCCAATTACCCACTACCCTGGACACCTCCCCTCCAATCAGATGAACCTGTGCAAATTATAACAACCCACCAATGAACTTGAACCCCCCTCAGTCATACACACAGGGCGTTACACAAGTTATTTAAGGCAGACTACTATGAAATTTTTTCTAATGCCTTTTAACTTTATTTATATATATATAATTATATGAATATAACTGTGATTTTGTAGAGTGAATCTGCATAGAAAGAAAAATATCTTTATTCTATAATCAGTTAACTGTCGACTATGTCAACCCCCCACCACCCACCTCATTTATAAAAATAAATATTACTTTTTCTTATAAGAATGATCAATAAAAGTAATTACAAACCAAAACTACTTAAATAAATGGAAAAATATTTGTTCAAAAAATATTAAGAAAAATGAATTCAAGTCAAACATTGCGCGGCAGAAGCTTTACAGCAATATTTTATGCCATGGTGCTTTATGTTCACGTCAATCTTGGAACCCATAGACGGCCAGTATTTCTGGGGTTCTGGTGTGGCCAGTGGATATCTGGGCCAAGACTTCATCTTCCGTGCGGCATCATTGTTTCCAGGCCGAGTGGAGAGCAAAAGAGGCGTTCGCAACGCATTGGCCGAAATGCACTCTCGGCCACTGTCCGACGACGATTTTGATTTTAATTATCTTTCTACTTGTGAAACAATCGGGTCGTAGATGTCATCTCTCAACTCCAACCCCATTCTCGCGTTGCGAGTTCCGAGGAAGTCTTGGCCCAGATATCCGCTGGCTACGCCGGAACCCCAGAAATATTGGCTGTTGTGCCCAGAGGGTCGGCACGCGGGAGCGATGTCACCAACATTGGCCTGCCTGCTCCCGCACCGCGACAACATAAGGTCAGCGAGTCGGGAGCATGACTGAAATATGCAAAAGTTAGGAACAGATAAGCAGAATCGAAATGCACGTGTCTTATCGAATACACGGTTCTTGGAAAATTGGGAAAGAACCCTTAAATGGGAATAAATTGTTTTATCAGACAGACTTCTCTTGTAGAGTAGTCATGGAAAATGAGAACCCTCATTTGTTTGCCGTACTCGACATTGCACGTCCCGGGATGTGACTATTGCACATGCGTACACTGTGATGACGAAGCTGGAACTATATATATGGTGCAGCCCTGATAGAAAGTAGTAACGTTACGTGTACCTGGCTGTGGCTCAAAGTCCTTCAGGTTGACCTCGTACTCGTCCTCAGTAATGTACTGATGCCGCCCCATCATCACGATCGCAAACTTGAACTGCAAAACACAAGACATAGAGAAGGGAGGGTCAGCGACGGGCCTCAGAGAGACAGACTGACGTGAAGACCGGGGAGTGCGGGCGGAGGCTGACCTTCTCAAACTCCTTCTCCTGGATGTCGAGCATGATCTGGATCCTCCTCATCACCTCCCGGAACGATTCCCCCTGAAGGAGAGCAGGGAGGGGAGAAGCAGGACAGTCAGGGTAGACTTCGCGACGGACGAGAGAGGTGGCCAAGGGAGGAGACCGGGGCGCTCACCTGTCTTATCTTGAGCAGGAAGGGAATCCCGAAGGTGCCGAAGACCTCCTTGTGGAAGTGGGCGACGGGGATCAGCATCTCGCTGTCCTTATCCAGGTCCACCTGGTCGACCGGGATCTCCTGCAGGAGAGGGCGAGGAGGGACGGAGCTCAATGACACGGTGTTGACTGATCATTTCATTTGTGGAAGATGCCTGCCGCTTGGAGTTCACCCCTCTTACAGCTAGACACACCGATCCCTCTGCCAGAAGTTACATTTTAGCATACATTTAAAGTGCAAAGTTGCTTTTTTATTGTTTATTATAAGTTAATATTATTTATTAAGGAAATATCATTATTTCTGGCATTACAAAATTTAATTTGAGGACTTAAGTACTTTTTTTAAGCGCCAATTTTCAAGGACTTCCCACAAAACATATATAATTAACAACTTTCAACTTGATCTTCATGAATTAAAATATAATTAAATCTTAGTCTCATTGTCAATTATTTATATCAGAATTTACTAAATTAGTTCAGCACAAAAGGGACAATTTTCAAGGTAGCCCAGCAGTTACATTTTTGATGATGAAATTCAAGCAGTTCAAGCCCCTCAAGGACCTGGTAAGAACCCTGTTTTAAGTCATTTTCACCCGGTTGTTGTCACTTTAACATGTATGTTTTTTATCATTTTGAACTGCTGCTTAATTTCAGAAACAGGCCCTTACTACACAACCCTTTACCTATTCCTAACACCCGAAACCCAATATTTCTTCCTGTCCTATTTGGGGTCTTCGTTCTGAATGGAGGAATGAAGGAGCGGCAATGGCGGTACCTCTATTCTGAAGGTGCGGCTGGCGGCGGGAGATAAACATTCTAGCAGCTCGTCCTCCTGGTGCACGCCGATGATTTTATAGCTTACGATCTCCAACAGCCTGGGGACAAAGCGAGAGAGACGTTTAGAAGAGACAAACATAGATGTGGTAGCACACGCACGCACACACATCAGAGTGCTGACCTGAGCTTCTCAGAGCCTTTGTCGGAGAGCTCCACTGCTTTTTTACATTCGTCCAGAAGGTCTCGCACACAGCCGTGCTTGTCCGGGTAGAGGGTGATTTCCTGCCACAGACACACAGACACACATAGACACACACAGACACACACAGACACAGACACACACACACACACACACAGAGAGAGAGACAGACACACCAATTGTAATGGTGTTCCACAGGTGTATTTCTTCGGACCTCACATCGATAGCAGTAGAAGAATGTGTACGGCTTACCTCCTCTCTGAACTGGCTATTGAGCCATATGGACTTGAAGCTCCTCCTGTTCTCAAAGTCTGTGATCTTCATCTTCAACTGGGGGATGAGGAGAGCGACAGAGCGCATGAGAGAAAGAGAGAGAGATATATAAGGACGGGATGACAAAGAGCGAGATGTCTCCCTGGCATCGCCTTAGGGAGCCTACCTGCTGATAGTAGAGTTTCTTGGGCTGCCGGGGCTTGAAGAACTGCAGCAGGTCCCGCAGCGTGCCCTCGTAGTTGTGTCTGAGAGGGTTCCCGGGGCCGTCCCTGTACCTGCCCACCACACCACCGGGCGGGGGGGGAGCACCAGGACGGGCGGAGGGGGGTGATGAAGCAAAAAAAATAGAAGGGGGAATGGGGGGGGGGGGGGGGCAGGTCACTTAACCTTTTCGATTTAAACGTGAAAATCTCTTGGACATTATCTTGGCCAATTGATCATAATATACCACATTAATGATATGTCTGAATAACCACAATTTATTAATATGACTTAAATGATAATATAATAACTTATTCTGAGAACACGTGACTGTAAAAACCATGACACGACAATTGCGATAACTACTATAGAATTATATTGGCCTGTTTTTCTTTTTAAAGCAGTGGAGTGCTGCAGGGATGGGGTACGTTTGTCGACCAACCTGGAAGTTTGCATCGCCCTGGTTCCCTCGGCCAAAGGCCGATGGAATTTTTCTATTGGATTTTGGATTATCGCAGAAAGTTACCTCTGTGGCGGACAAAAGTTTTTGATACTTACACGTTTTGTTCAGCCAGATATTCTTCCCCAATTAACACCACTTCTATGATTTTTGAAGCGTAAATGTGATCGCCAGAAGCAAAAAACTGAGGCTATAAAAGATCTACACCACGGTGGCATGACTTGAACGTCTCCACCACTAAGCTTCCAACTTGTCATTTGATTTTGCACGCGTACCTCTCCCACAAAAGCTTGGAAAGTTTGAGTTGGAATAGTTTGCAAGAGCACGAGTCTAAACACAACTAGAGGCTGTAAAGGTGGAGTGGTGACTAGATGACTTTCAGTGTTCAGTGTGATGACGATTAATGCCCCCGACAGCCTCCGTAGTCTCATTTAGCCACTTGTTAGAAACCGCCTTCTTTAAGACACGTAAAAGATTCAAAATTCACCAGTGGGGCATTCATGTCGTAGAACAAAATGTGACAAACTCTTAAGCTTGTGTTAATAACAGACCTTATTTCAGGCACTGAACCAAAAACCCATTAAAAAAAACCCCATTGACTTTTGATGAGGGAACCGGAAGTGCGAAAATGCAAACTCATTTCCAGGTTTTAGGACTCATTCCTGCACCGCTGTCTAACTACCAACTTCAACAGTATGTGTTGACTGAGTGGGAAAAGCCGGAGCTCCCCCTTCTGGCCATAACCAGTTATTAGAAATAATATGAAACTCGCTGTGTCAGATTTACTTTATTTATTCATTTTTTAACATAACCAGAGATTATAGTCCCACCTCTGATGTTTGTACAGTAGGAGTCGATGTGTAAAATCATTCTATTAAGGACCCATTCAAACACTTTTACTGAATAGCAGCATGGGACCATAAATGTGCAATTTTCAGTTCTAAATGTAAAAAAATAAATGTTGAATAAGGTATCTGCATGTAGAGTACAAAACGATGTAAATTAATTACTAAAACAGCATATGAGACAGGCCTCCTACCCCTGTGACTTGAAGAACTGCAGCAGCATGGGGTCTGTGTTCAACCGCTGAGCAACTGTCTTGGCCACCTGACGCCGGAAACACACACACACACACACACACACACACACACACACACACACACACACACACACACACACACACACACACACACACACACACACACACACACACACACACACACACACACACACACACCTCAAAACACTGCAGACAAGCCCTGATCACTTTGACGCGTCACGGTGGGACGACGGTAGAACATTGAAATCAAATTGCATTGAGAAATAGTTTGTAGGGACATTGAATTCAAGGTTAAATAAAACAAAAAAGCTGGAATAGATTGAAAAAGCTCCCTCACCTGAAAGTAGTTCATGCGGTTGGAGAGCGTGACCACAAAGCCGGGGTCGTTGTGGATGGTCTTGTCGCAGAAGATGACGTCCACTCGGTGGTACAGGTCCCGGAAGTAGTCCTTAGCCGTGGGCAGCTCGCTGGCATCGTTCTCCTGATCGTCCCTGTTCAGGCGGAACGGAATCAGTGCTAAAGTTGCACGTATTGCACAATTTCCAGAATGTGAGGTGGATATTGACTCTTTATATTTGAGGTTTATTGTCAACATTCTGTTCCCTGTTTACATTTTTATGAGTCCAGCACGAAGTGCAGGAACCCTTTTGTTACTGTTCAGATTATTATTATTCTCCGAGCCATTCTCCGGCTGAAAATGCCTGACGCTCAGAAACTATAAAAACCACTGACACAAAACTTAAATGATAGGTTGCGACAGGAGGAAAGACAAAAAACGTGATTCATCGGCCAGATAGTGGCGCTATAACGACCTTTTACGTTTTGTCTAATTCCTGAATCCATGGATTCCTTGGGTCATGCCCAGTCTATACCGCATATCACCGCCAAAAATGGATACAATTTCTGGAGGTAAAGCAATAATGGTAGATTTCAATTCAAATCCCATGAATGCATGTTGTGTTCACAATGTTCTGCTGCAATGCAGTATTCTCAATTGGTAAAAGAAGCAACTACAGAAAATACGACAATCAATCATGCACACATCGAAGATTTTACCACTACACTTAAAAAAAATTATATCGGCACCATGATCTAAGCCCAACAGGAAGTCTGCCATATTTAATTAAAGGTGCCAGTGAGTCACTTTTTGGTTAGTTTCACACTTTGTACTTTTGCGAACTCCTAGGCGATTTATAGGATCGACTTCAAACTTGATGAGTGTCTACAAGAGACGTTCAGGTTTATATGTTGTTAAAAGATTGGGTTTTCATCACACGGTGTGGGCGTGGAAAAGCGTTGAATTTCATGTTCGAAAAAAAGGCATTGTTTTGTGACTGTCACTTTTTGGTCATTTTCATGCTCCGTACATGCGAACTCCTCCTAGGAGATTTATCGGATCGACTTCAAACTTGTGTCCCGACACTTTCACGTCAAGGACCCACCCTGCTTGCAGCTTTAATTAAGCATTATTCTTTGTTTTAACTAAAGCTAAATACCAACTATAAATAATATAAAGTGAATTTCTACAATATACAGTTCACTTATTTGAGAGACACCATCTGCTGAGCATAAATGGCACCATCTTCTCCATGTTGAATTGCATCACAATAACCAAGGACATTGTCCTTTGTGATGTTGCTCTTTGTGAGGAATATGCGCAAACTGACAAATGAACACGCGCCCGCGCCACGTGCCCAGCAGAACAGTTGGGAACATGAGTCAGACAATATGTCAAGTCCGGCAAAGAAATAGCGATGATGATACTGCTGCAGGCTTATTGCACAGAATCACTCCCATCAAGATTTCCAAGAAAACACAAAGGCCATTTTTTAATTTTTGCCTGCAAACTCCACAATGGCGCCCTCTTTTCAGCAAAGTATGCAACGTTTGTGCAAGTAGCCAGCAAGCAATCACCGTAAAGCTGCGAAATGTTCGCGAGAGTTTGAGTAAGTTAACAGAGTTTGTGGTTAATGGGGGGTTTCCTGTTTAAGTTGTGTAGTAGTACGTTAGCTAGCGTTTCTCAGTTTTCCGGCTTGTTTTCATATTGGGGCAATTGCTGCAACTAATCTTGTTTTTCCTATTATTTTCAGGGGTGCTGCAACCCTATTTTTGTTCAGAACATTATTATTCTCCTGGCCATTCTCCAGCCGAAAGTGCCTGGTGCTTAGAAACCGTAAAAAACACAAAAGCTTAAATGATAGGTTCAACATGTTTTTAAGAAACTAGGAAACACAAAGAATGTGATTCATCGGCCAAGACGGTGCTGCTATAATGACCACTTTTGAGTTTTGTTTAATCACTTCTGAACCGCTGGTCCCAGAAACCTTCTTGCATCCAGTGGATTTCTTTGGTCGTAGCAAGTCTATTATGCATAGCGCCTCCCATGATATTTGCGGCCATTTTGAATTCTGTCCAGAACGTTCTTTTAGTAACTCCTCCGACAGATATAGTAAAATGTTCATCAAACTTGGACCATGGCATGTCTGGACTGACACAAAATTAAATTCATTCAATGACATTGAATGTCTGGGGAGGACCTATTTTACATAATCTACCATTACGCATCAACGCATTGTGCAATCATCATCCAATTTGGTAGAAATGTGCAGGGTCTGACTTTGTGGCACTTGGAGAAATCTGGTGTCGTTTGGTCTTTGCCACAATTATTTTTCCAAGATTACAAAAAATGTCTTGGAGGGGCCTATTTGCATAACAAAAATGGCCGCCACCAACGCCACATCTAAATGGCCGCAACCTACAAATTTAGTCCAAAGAAACAATTGCCGCCACCAGCAAATCAAATTGCAGCATCAATTAGACAGGGTAACAATGGCTGATATGCATTATATTTGATGGTGACATGCACCAATGTACTGACCATACCCTTCGAAATGTGGGAGGACTCATCCATTAGGGAAGGCTATAGCGCCATCTTCTCTTCCATGACTTCTACACTGCTTTATGGGGAAAAAAAGCTTTCCTGGATTGCTTAAAGTGCCAATCTTGAAGATTTTCATTGAAATTCATGTCTGCTAAGTCACTATCGCCGAATGAGGGAACACAAAAGTGATAAGAGTCGACGGCCCACTGATGAAGCCATGCATTTGCAGTGATCTGAGTATTAAGAACGGTTGTCTATGGCGACTTTCCTGCCGTGCATTCAAATCACAAGCAGCGTAGTTCCCTACCAACTGACCAACGTCACACAGGCGACACTGTGGATCTCTGGGAAGTGAGGTCCAAAAACACCTGCAACTACCGCTTTTTTTAGGCGCCACCAAAAACAAATAAAATAAAACAAAAAATAAATCTGTGTTCTGAGTTTGTCACACCACAGAAAAATGTGTTAGTAACCACCCAGCCAAATTTGAATGATTAAGAGAAATCAACAAGTTTATTGAATTAGGATTTGAAATCTTCCGCCCAATCACATTTATCGCCTCAAACATCTACATTGGAGTAAATTCAAAATTTCTTCCAAATACTTTTTTTTTTTGGCCTTGGAAAGTTCCCGTGACGAATTTCACAATGGTGTCGTCTTTTTGTCTGAGGAGTATGCGACGTTTTTGCAAGCAGCCTTCAAGCAGCCAGCAAGCATTCACCGGTAAAGCTGCAAAATGTTCACAAGAGTTCTAGTGAGTTAACATATTTGTGGTTAATGGGGGGTTTCCCGTTTATGCAGTGTGTAGTAGAGATGTCTGGGCGGGGCCTATTTGACAATCTGCCATAACAGATAAACACATTGTGCTATCATCATTCAATTTGATATTATACAGTTGTGGTCAAAAGTTTGCCATGACAGTTTTCGGTTTCCAATCATTTCCACAACTCTTATTTTTCTGTGATGGAATGATTGGAGCACATACTTTGCCCCAAAAACATTAATGAATTTTGCATTTTTTATGAATTTATTATGAGTCTTCTGAAAATGTGACCAAATCTGCTGGGCTCAAAATATACACACAGCACATTTATCAATTTTGGTGATGTAGAAAGTTGTGTCAATCAAATTTGCTTTGTGGTGTGGCCTCTTTACTTCTTGTGAGTGCGACTTCTCTAAACCCATTAAAATATGGCTCGTCTGACACAATCAGTAGTTACCTCAATTCTTCAGGAAAACCTAAAATCATGAAGGTTGGGTCTTGGACGCAGTTGGGTGTTCCAACAGGAACACAAACACACAAACACCACCACACCACAAACACACGTCAAAAGTGGTAAAGGAATGGCTAAATCAGGCTAGAATTAAGGTTTTAGAATGGCCTTCTCAAAGTCATGACTTAAACCCCATCGAGAACACGTGGCCTGGACTGTGCTGAAGAAACAAGTCCGTGTCAGAAAGCCAGAAAATTTAGTTGAACTGCACCAATTCTGTCAAGAGGAGTGGATTCAACCAGAAGCTTGTGGATGGCTACCAAAAGCACCTAATTGAGGTGAAAATGGCCCAGGGACATGCAACCAAATATTGGCATTGCTGTCTGTATATTTTTGACCAAGCAGATTGTCAAATTTTCAGAAACCCATAATAAATAAATTTATAAAAGAACCAAAGTTCATGAATGTTTTTGTGACCAAGTATACAATCGTTCCCTCACAGAAAAATAAGACTTTATTGGAAATTATTGGAAAATCGACTGCCATGACATACATGTTCTTTACAAGTGTAGGTAAACTTTTGACCACAACTGTGTGTGCATAGTTGTATATTGCCTTTTTTATTGTGTAAAGTTAATGATTTTATTGTATATTTTCACTTTTAATATATCGTCATTTTCAGTTTTTTTTTTCTGGTTCTTTTATTATTGTGAGCTGTTCTGATGCTGTAATTTCCCGACGGGATTAATAAAATAATCTATCAATCTCATACCATCTTCGCCCTAACTCTAAATTACATAAACCCTGGAATATTAGATTAAAATATCGTTATTTGAATAAAGCAAGAAAATATCACACACACACACACCGCTCATATTGCATCAGATGCATAATAATCCCAGAGAGGTCGCTTCCTCTGTGCGTGCGTCTCTCACTCTGACTTACTTCTGGAAGACGATTATGTCCCCGTCCATGAGCTCGTCCAGAGCCTTGTCCAGAGAGACGTCGTAGTCCTGTATCCGCTCCGTTAGGTTGGGCTTCACTTCCTGCGACACGGGAGAGAAGAAACATGGGAGCGTCAGCAAGCGGCGCTGTGCTCCAATATTGGGAGTATCAGACAAACATCGAGCTGGAGGAGAAGAGCGGAGAGGTCACCTCATAGAGGATAAGGCTAGTTTCCTGCTGAAACCCCGCCCTCTCACACATGACGGGCAACAGGTCTCCTGGTGGGGAGGGGAAAAGCAATGGTTAAAAACACAAGTAATGACAACCCAAAACACGCACACAACCTGTACAGACAGCACCGGCCAGACAATGGATAACATGATATGTGATGGTCTTTCTTCAAAGCCTTTCGCAACAATTGGGACATGTTTACATATATATAAATACATAGCCATTTTCCACTATGAGTTGGTTGCGATGTAGATGTAGATAATCTGAGTCATTTGAAGCTTTGTGACATGCCAGGACTTCTACTCTGTGAGGTAAGTACTGGAGGTAACTTAAGTTAAGTTTCATTGAGGAGGATTTAAATGTTCATTTATTTATTATATAATTATAGAACCCAGAATCGCAATTGTAGCGTCGCCCCTTGCGTCCGCTTGCCCGAGCACCTCGTGTCGCTTACACACATTTTTGTACTTTTTTTTTGTATTTTTAGAGCTTAGAGTTTATTGTGCGTAATCACCAGGTGTCATGACATGTCACTGCATATATGTATGACCGAATGTATATGTATGTGACAAATAACCTCTTGAACTTGAACAACGCACGTTCAAGTGGAAACTTACGTATTTTGCAGGATATAGGTGTGTAGATATGTCCACAATAATTTAAGCTTCGGGTTTTGGGATCGTACATTTTCAAAAACAACATGACATCGTCTGCAGAGACAAGAGTGACAGAAACAATTAGAAAATACATCAACAAAGTGTATTGTTGACAAGAAGGGGACGTGTTACTAGAGCCTTCCGCGTCAAAATGGGAGGACTCACGGTCTTTGTCGAACTTGGGTAGCGTGGCGTGGCTGGCGGCCGTCTCCGGGTCCACGGTCTCCAGAAATATTGTCCAGGGGTTCTCGTTGTCGCTCAAGTCGATCATCTGGGCATGAAGACGGACAAACGTGTCAAACTTGGGGGAAATTGTTGTTATTATTTTTGTTTAAATACACTTTTTTCCTACTGCTGGTTCTTGAAGACCTGTGCCGTCCACACACTCACCGACTTGTTGCAGTCGGCCTCATAGTCCAGCATGGCGGGCCGCTTGGTTCCGTTGCTCCGGGCCTGCATGGGCCACAGCCTCATCTGGTCCTGTGGGAAACCCTGCAGCACATCAATAACACACGCACACTCAGACCGGGACACACACACACAGACAAATGCACTATACCCACACAACCACCCATCTAAATCGCAGCCCGCAAAAGCATGACTAGCTTTTTAAGGTTTTACCATTTGTTTTATGACCACACACACACACACACACACACACACACACACACACACACACACACACACACACACACACACACACACACACACACACACACACACACACACACACACACACACACACACACACAGAGAGAGAGAGAGAGAGAGAGCGTGGTGTTGCTCACCATGGTCTGGGAGAGGTTCTGGACAAACTCCTGCAATGTGGAGCTCTTCAGCACTTTGAAGACCGTGTACTTCACCTTCTCCTCGTCGTACATGTCGTTGCCCTGGTGACCGCAAAACTGGTCCTCTGTCACCATCTGCCAAAAAAAGAGGAAACGAAAAAAGGAAAGAAGATTGATGAATTATGAACTTTGGGAATTAAATTGCCATTTTGCCAAACCGTGAAAGGATTTTGAATAGTTTGATTCTTCGAATGAACGATTCAGTCTGGGACCTTGCATGCAACTTGCACTCTATATATACACTTATCTACATCTATCTATACATATCTGCACACCTGCAAATATAGTACCTATTACAGAGAGCAGACATTCCACCTTTCATTTCCAAACTCCCTCTGTCCACGCTTCTGCTAAGATATGCTTAAATTTACGTGGAGTTAAATTTTCCCCCGTTAGATTACATGGGGAAACACAGTTCACTTAGCGAGACACTGAACAACACCGATCGATCTTTTCCTTTAAAGTGACCATCGAGGTGAAGATCATTCCGCCATATTCCATGTGATGTGAATTCACAATGTGAAACAGTTTTGATATAGCTCAACCTTAAAATCGTACTACTTTTACACACACACAGAGACATCATTGTGGAGGGGGCATATACCACAGTGTACCAACGAAGAAGTCACGCTGATGTCACTTCCATAAACAAGACGAGGATCCGGTTTCACTTCTCTGTGAAAAATGTAATCTCTGTGTTATGGTTTAAGAGAAGCGGGGTGGTAGATCGAAATCATATCGCAGACTTTAATCTGACCAGTGCAATAGATCCAAGTCAGTGTAAGCAGCGCGTACAGGACTTCTTATCCCACGATGATAGTTAGTTCTCCGCAATGCGGAGAAGGACGGCGAATCTGGATATGATATTGGCGTTATCCCAGACTTGGAGAACATTTCAAACAGTGGATGTCAACCTGAATGTGAATATTTTCAAGAACCACCAAAGAACGATGATACGCCCGCTCTTGTTACAACGGAAGAAGTTGATGACATGATGAAGTCTGCTGAGGTTGGTGATGCAGATTATAAACAAGTAGTAATGGACAAGATTCTCAAGTTTACCTGCAAATGCAGCCAGGGGCCAAAAAGAAAATGAAACGAGGCCCCAAACAGGCTCTCAAGAGTGTAGCTGTGGTAGGGTTGGGGTTAGCCCATATAATAACTCCAATACCTTTGAAGATATTTTGCATACGCACATTTAAAAGTTAAATGACACAACAAGGTTGATATACAGAGACTCATTGATAGACTACATTCTGTCGTGTTGTCCGCACTTTTAAACTCCTATATAATTCCACTTTTCTAAAACATGTCTATTCTTACTGTTAAAAGGTTTTTTTTTTTTTTGTTTTTTTTTTTTTTAAACAAAAGATTTGTGTTGATGACGCTGTTCAACATTCCCTCAAAACACATAAACAATGCAGAGATTGCCCCCTTCAGCAGGGTGTCAAGTCCCCATTCAGCAGGGTGTCAAGTGGCCATATGACAAGAGGCCATGTGGCTGTGTTGGTCCTCCAACCATTTGCATTCTGGGAGCTGGCTGAATGAAGTCAAGTGTGGTGGGAAACTTTGAAGGTGCTTAACTCAGAAACACAGTTTCACCACACACCCATCCCCACACTCACTCAGGAGAGGAGCCCTATCATGACATGTCTTTCTGCTCCTGGGCTTATTTCACCTAGCTCACTCTCTACAATGAACTGTGGGTCTGAAACCCTGTCGCTTGTGCTGGCGCGCACACACACACACTTTATTTTCGTCCACCAACCACAAGCAAGTGCAAGTGACAAAAAAAAAAAGAAAAAAGAAAAAAAGAATTCACTCACACTGCAACAAAGGATGAGTCAGAGTGTGTGTGAACATTCAGTGTACCCCTCCCACCCACAGACTTTTAACAGCATGATCTGAGCAGAATGTCTGAGAAAAATAACTCACTGGAAGGAAATTAATGCTGAAAAACGACAACTGTCTGATTCAGGCTGCAAATCTCATTTTCCTTTTATGATCATGTACAATATACACCGAAAAAAATAAATAAAAAAATCTATGATTGACACAGCGTCGCTCTCGACAGCAGAATGGGTAGTTCTAGTTCAGATTGGCTTAAATTATATTTAACTGTTGGTTTACATCGCTGTTTAAGACACGAAAGGGATAATAAAAGAGGAAAAAAATAAATTCACTAATGTTTTTTGGGACCTAAATATGGGTTTATAGGCAAAAAAAGTTTGACAGCCACAGGCCCAATGACCTCAAATCGGCCATTTAGCCGGGTAGAAAATTTATACCAGGTCGGTATATTCTATTTTCTCCGTGGGCACCAGGTCTTACCTGGACCTGCATGTAAAGGTGAGCCTCCTGGCGCTCCTTCCTCTTCTGCGCCTCAACCCGCTTCTCCTCCTGCAGGCGCTCCACCAGCTGCTGGGGGATGTCTACATCCGTCACGGGCAGCAGCACCTCACCTGGCGGAGCGGAGGGGAGAGTAGATGAGCATCAAATAACGGATCACATTTCCTATCTTATTGGGCCTTTATATTGTGATGAAACAATGAAATCATATATTTTGATCAAGATGTTGAGGAAAATGGTGGATTTCCCCCATCATCCCTCCAGAGTAGAGGTAGCTGAAGTGGAGTTACAGTAGACGAGGAGTAGTTAGAATTAGAGTAGAGGTAGAATAGAGGTAGAGGTGAAGTAGAGGTAGAGTAAGAGTAGAGTTGGGAATAGAGTTGGGAGTTGAGTTGGAGTAAGAGTAGAGCTGGGAGACTCACCAAGCTTGGACTCACGGATATATACCAACATGTAGGCGTTAGTGCAATGGCGCACTGATAGGTCATCGTCATGGCCGCCATAGTTGTGTTCTATGGCCTCCTCCTTGGTGCAGCGGGAGACCACGTCGTCATCAAATTTACACCACTGTTGTAATGGGGTGGGGGAAGTTGGAGACAAAGAGCCACAAGGTACTTAAGACAACCATTTGTACTGCATTTCCATAGTATTTCCCAGCATGGCCAACCACACGGACTCTTATGGGGATAGACAACAGCGGCACAACGTGTCTGGCTTCTTCAAACGTCGTGTGTTGAATGCAGGGCTATATCAACACACTCGACTTATTGGAACCTTCTTCCAAACCAGACCTTCTAACCTGAACTAACTGTTCATAGCACAACACCGCTGAGCGTAACTATTGGGAAACGCTAAGTATCGCTCTGCTGAAGCTTCTCTGTGCTTAACAACAGGGCTGTAAAAAAAAATAAAAATAAAATACAATAAATTGCATCTCCTAATTTAAATCTCCTTTTCGAAAATATAATATATATCGTTTTTCGGGGTAAAACTGACACTTTGGCATGCAAATGAGCTCGTTTGACTACATCCGTGGGACGAGAAACAGGAAGTTGCGCCGCTTGCTACTCATAAGCTACTGTAGCCACGTTACACTCTGGATGAACTGCGAAAATTGCAAAAATTGATTTAAAAAAAAATGTGATATCACTGTTATTGAAAGCATGTTCAGAAATAGACTAAGTGAAGGGCTATAATGCGACTATATGCTTCAGACTTGAGCGTTTCCCCTGTATGCACCTCGGAGCAACCCTACACCGCTGCTCAATTATGAGCTGTTTTTTATCCCGAGAGGAGGAGAGCGCTGTCTTGTCGTTTTAGAAACTAACGTTATTGCTCTGTGAACACTTCATATCCATGTCAATTCACACACCTGTGAATAAAGCATATAAATGAGAGACTTTGCGCTTACCTGATAATGTCAACAGAACGACCATAACAACAAGCAGCGGAAATGCCGATCACGGTCATCAGGATAACTGCACGTGAGTATGGCTGCACACGGAGCGCCGTTGGCACGGTAACGGCAAGTGGACAGTTAAAAGAAACTGTTATAACCTCACTCCTCACACGGACCCGAAAACCGCAGGCTGTGGGGGAGTCGTGTGAGCGGGTGCTAAGTGTTAGCAGATTGCCGGCTACAAGTGTAAACACACGGCAGCATGGGCAACGCTTCCGGGTCCATTTAGAGACAGAGACACCTGGAGGCTGCAACACCTATTAACTTCCAAACACTTCTGAAGCACTATTTTGGATAGTGGTTGATTATAATTATAATAATAATAATAATAATATTAAGCGTGAGGGCCACCGCGCATAGTACGCACGCACGAAAAACCTCCTCCGCCCTAAAACTCCATCCTAGAAGAACCAGTGGCCTTTGCTTGGGCTTCTCACTCTGTTTAAATGCAGTTCAAAGGGTAGATTGAAGTTTCTCAACAGTCAAACGTTCAGCGAGGTTGTGCTATAAACAGTTCTAAATGATGGGAGCGTCATTCAGGAAAAGGGTTAGGATTCACTGTAAATATCGCATTTCTACCAATACTAATTTCTGTATCCATCGCATCGCTGGCTCCTCATTAGAGCCGTCACAATTATACAAAATAATCAGCGGATCGCAATAACACGTATTTGAGCTACTCAATCGTGTTTCAACCCGAATGTCAACGATTTTTAGTCAAGTTAGGAATGTTGCAATAAATTCAATGTTTTCATCAGATGGTTTGAGGCACATTAATCGTCCACCCAAATTCCAATAAGTGGACGTGTATTTTATAATACTATGTCAGTGCCATAAAACGAACATAAAAGACAATCCAATTGTCAACCACAATTATTTGCTGGACAATTAATCGGCAAATACAATGTCATGACCCTGGAAGCCCCACTCCTGATTCAATAGTTAGTTAGTTATATTTAATGGGAATTTGGTTACTTCCAAGTTTGCATATCGTGCTGGCCGGAATTTCACCTTGGAAAGGCTGATCAACTCAAAGTACAGTATGCATTATCTTTACCAGCAAGACGCAAAAACAATTGCGATAAATTCAAATATTTGATTTAAAAAGGTAAGCAAATCGAAAATATTAACACAATCGCAATATTTGGCACCTAAAGTTGCCCAAGTTCAAGAAGTCTTTCAAACAGCCGCGCTTGTTGTGCAAGCCCCTTCTAACACACAAAACCGTTGTTATTGTCACTAAGTGGCTAGTGTGTGTGCTAATGTGTGTATTTGTTTGTGCTTTTAGTAGAAAAAAAAGGTTGTTCTCACTATTGGCTCCTTGACACTCACTTTGCCGTCTCCTTTGGGGTTAAGATAGACGACATAGTGACCGCCGTGGTTGTCGCCGCTGTGCACCAGCACGGCGTGCAGGATGTAGTTGGCCGGGTCCTTGGAGTCGGGCTTCTGCAGAAACTCGTCCAGCGGGAGCTGCTCCGGGAACTCAAACCTGTGGGCGGTGGCACACAACATATATATAAAAACATGCTTACTGTACGTGTTCAAAATTCCATGTCAAAAGGACTTCATATATTTACCACCACGGAAAACTTGAATCTTTCACAGTAAATCAATAACAACATGTTGATCGAGTGAAAATTCCCCACTTTAAAGCGAGGATTCTTCACATTGCACCAAACAGTATCGCACAGTCTGCAGATGCATCTCATGTGCATTACAGAATATTCAGTCCCAATACAGAAATGTAATATTTCTGATAAACTGTAGATGGTAAACGTGGTGCATTTTAGATAGCGCTTTTCTAGTCACACAACTCAAAGTGCTTTCCGGCGCGTACCTCACATTAACGCATACACACACTTGTGCATCGATGGCAGTGGCGGTCGTGCAAGGCGCACACCAGCTCAACGAGAGCAGTTAGGTCGAGAGTCTTTGCCCAAGGACACTTCAGCACGCTACCAGGAGGAGTCGCAGATCGAACCGGCAATCTTCCAATCAAGAGACGACCCGCTCAACCACCCGAGCTACCGCTCCCCCGTTTATGTGTATCAATACAAGGCCGGTGGCAGGTATCGGTGACAGCATCAGGGGGATGACTCAGAGCCTGGGAGACTACAAAACAAAACCCGCTTGGCGAAGGGGGGGCGGAGTGTGCGCCCGGCAAGTCTTCCCCGTTAATCTCCGAGGCCATTCTTCCTTTTGACACCGTGTCATTAACGCGCGCCTCCTCTCGCTAGCTGAGCGGGTTTGATCGCAGAGCCGCTAAAGGTGTCACTGGGGCTTTACTCGGGAGGGGTGGGGGGGGGGTAGCCGCTCCAGGAGAGGCTGCGGGGGCGAAGTCGAGAAGTACGGCTGAAAATACGACCAACGAACCCCGCAGGCCAAAACGGCCGATGACTTTGTTCGAAAGGACGAGGGTCCACGGTCGGCTTAACATCATATTTGGGTCATTCGCCCCATAAAACATGCCCCAAATGAATTGATACACATTCACAGAGGATGTGAAATTTCAGCGTATAGGCCTTTAAAACCACATATATGCCATTTCTGCTCGTGAAATCAATAAGACGATGCCCCCCGTAATGTGAAGGATTATTGAATACTGCTCATCGCCCTGAGAATTCATCTCCCCAGTCTAATCCCTACTTGTTTTTTTGTTTTTTTTGGCCGTCTGTCAGAGCTAGCAGGCCCTTCAATGAATTCCATGGTCCAGCGGCGACACATTGGGCCCAGAATGGTGGACAATCTGTGCAGGAGTAAACGACTGGCCGGCGATGACATTGAATACGCTGTACATCTAACAAACAACAAAACCAAAATATGTGGAAGGTTTGTAGCAGTGAAGACGGCCGTGTTTCGGAGCGGTTCTTTGTACCATTCCCAATTGATTCAAAGTCTGCAACCTCTGCACATTTTCTTAGTTCTCCTGACGTAGAAAAGATTTTGGAAGAGAGCACGAAGAGGGGTCCCCAGAACTGTTTGGTCAGAAAAAACGCCTAATAATAGGGTGTCAATGGCTGCATTCCCTTTTTTTTTTTAAACATCTGTATGGTCAATTCAGACGGCCCTTTAAATCACGGAGGAAAACTGTTGTAATTGTTAATATATATATATATATATATATATATATATATATATATATATATATATATATATATATATATATATATATATATATATATATATATCTATATCTATCTCTCTCTCATTTTAAGCCTCCGGCCTGGCTCTGAGTCTCGTCGAACCCACCTGTCGTTGATCTTGATGTTCTGGTCGGTCTGCGGGTCGTACATGAACCTCATCAGCTGCAGGTGGAGGATCGGGGGGAAGGTGAGGAACTTAACGCCCTTCTCTGCTTCCTAGAAGGCCAGGAAACACAGGCGTACAATGTGTTATCTTTCACGGTGTTAGGATGTGCACCTACAAAGGGATTTACGGTATGGCTTGCGGATAGAGCCAGGTCAGTTTCTGCACCGGCCTCTACAACAGCACTTACGGTAACATTCTGTTGTAAAGCTTGTGGCTACGTGTGTAAAGAATGAATGATTATTAAAGCGGTTTCCCGCACACACACACACACACACACACACACACACACACACACACACACACACACACACACACACACACACACACACACACACACACACACACACACACACACACACACACACACAAATGTGATTAAATCGGTATTACAGAATAAATAAAGCAGGGCAATTCCCACCAACCATAACATATCGCAGTAAATAAATAAAATACAGAAAAAATAAAATAAACACACAAAGCCTGAGAAGAATGGTAAAACACTTCACCTGCAGGCCGTGCTCCCCTGCATCGTATTTGTTGTCTCCGTCTAACTGTTCTGTCGCCACATAGTCTTTGAAGGACTCAAAGACTGCAGGAGAAGTGAGAGAGAGGGGAGTTTTATTCTCCAGCCGGTTACACACAGTATTTGTTGTTAGACCATGTAGCAACATCATCGGGAGTGAGGCCATAATTAGCGATGGGAACGTCGAAAATGGGAAAGAGGGGAAATGGTTATAAGATCTTTAAATAGATTAGAATCTCACATCTATCTGCACTCGCATGAAAAGTCTATATGTAGATTACATTAGCAACACAATGGCAACCGGTGATTAACAAAGCACATTCTGAGCAACGCCAGGCTTCTAGCTGCGTTGATGCAGGAGAGAACAAACATAGGAACTACCGTTTCAGCCCATCTAAAGTTTTGGGTTGCAGGATACAATGCGCTCAAAAAGACCGTAGTCACTCAAGAAATGGTTTATTTCCATCGTCTACAAAAACACAGATGATTGTCTGGTTGTACACTGTACACACCTATCAGCTAAAACATAAAAAACACCAAATATTGTGTAGGTAGGTGGTATGTGTCAAAGTAACATCCACATTAATGCCAGGATCCAAAGTTTCCCAGCAGAACATTTCCCAGAGCATCACACTGCCTCTGACGGCTTGTCTTGTTTCCATAGTGCATCCTGGCGACATCTCTTCCCCTGGATGCACACACATCCAGCATCAACACATCCACATGATGTAGAAGAAAATCTGATTCATCAGACCAGGCCACCTTCTTCCATGGTCCAGTTCTGATGCTCACGTGTCCATTGTAGGCGCTTTTGGTGGTTAACAGTGGTGTCAGCATGGACACTGACTGGTCCCCATACGCAGCAAGCTGTGATGCACTGTGTGTTCTGACACCTTTCTATCAGAGCAGCATTAACTTTTTCAACAATTTGTGCTGCAGTAGCTCTTCTGTGGGATCTGACCAGATGGGTTAGACTTCCCTCCCAACAAGCTTCAATGACCCTGTCACCAGTTCACCGGTTGTCTTCCTTAGACCACTTTTGTTAGGTACTAACTACTGCATATACCATGCTGTTGTTTTGGAGATGCTCTGACCCAGTCGTTCAGCCATCACAATTTAGCCCTTGTCAAAGGTACATTACATTACATTGCATTTAGCCGACACTTTTATCCAAAGCGACTTACAATTATTCAAACACCGACGGACGCAGCCATCAGGAGCAATTAGGGGTTAAGTGTCTTGCTCAAGGACACTACAGCATGCTAGCAGGAGGAGCCTGGGATCGAAACCAGCAACCTTTAGATTACTAGACGACCAGCTCTACCTCCTGAGCTACCGTCCCCAGTTGCTCAGAACTGACTGTTCACTTGCTGCCTCATATCTCACCTCTTGACAGGTGCCATTGGAACAAAATGATCAATATTTTTTGCTTCACCTGTCAGTGATCAATGATGAGGCAGCTGAGGCTGTTTGTGTTAATAGAGGTTTCCCGTTGGAGACTGGGGGGGGGGTATGCATGTACATCATGTGATGTCTTTCAAACGACCCCTCTGCAGTAAAGCTGAGCGTTTGGGGATGGCAGAAGACCGGTGGGAGGGCTGTACTGGTCACAAGAAGCCATTAAAAAAAACAAACAAAAAAAAAACAAAACCCTTGCCCAAGAAGAACATACACACACGCTATCAATAAAGAAGGAATCCTCTACAGCTTTTGTTTTATTGGACACCCTGTGGCGAAAAGCAGTATCCTTAAAACTACTCTACACTTTAAACACAGCATCTGACACGTGGGACGCTGCAGCTACCAAATAAAGTATAGACTTTATATAATAAAAGTAGATACAATACAATATATACTTAATGCAGGTGCAGACAATGGTTTCCATGGTTCCATGTTTTGCCACTATAAGGCTCTTTATTCTTGCAATGTTGTTTTTCTGTTTTTCCAAAAGGTTTAATGCGAAGCAGAGAGGGTGGAGAGACAAAATGCTTCTTTTATCAAAGCACAGCAGGTATGTGGTTTCACCAGTGAATCACTGAGCTCAAAACAAGGGTGGGACAAGTCAGTACCTAGAGGTAGGTAGGTAGGTGTGTGTGTGTGTATGTGTGTGTGTGTGTGTGTGCGTGCGTGCGTGCGTGCGTGCGTGCGTGCGTGCGTGCGTGCGTGCGTTGCTACTCACTGTTCTTCTTCCCCTTTATACTGAGCTGGATGTCGTAATAGTCCTCGATCCTCTCTGACCGGTAGTCCACATGCTTGCACTGGATATATGACTGGCAGAGACAAAAGATGACATTTATGAGAGTATTTCCAAAGAAATAAGTGCCAATACTGAATTTATTTAATAAATTCATGCTTTTCTGTTACAAATATGAATTCTACTTAAAAAAAAAAAAAGAAAAAAAGGCAGACAGGCTTGTGGAATTACACGTCTTCATGGAAATAGCAGCGGCTTTGGATCTTCCACACAAAATTATTGATTTGGCAGATCCAACCAGGGTTTCTGTTGTTCTGGTAATTATTGTTCTTTTTAACTGGGAAGATCTGTTGAAGTCCAACATATTGAAATCTCCCCAGTCATAATGTCCAGTGAAAATACTTCACCCTAAGCACAATTTAGAATTAGTGCTGGGCGATGAAACGAAGAAGATTTCTTCCCTAATGCCAAAATAAAACGGGCTCGATAATTTCGAGTCTTGCGCAGTTTTGTTCATTTACAGAAGCGTGAGAAAATTGGCAACAAAAAGCCAATCAAATCGGTCGATCTGAAGCTGACCTTTTGACCTGTAGCCAATTAGGTTTGTCAATATCGAAAGAACGTCGTAATTCTTATTATTACTCCTCCTTGCTGCTGGGCGTCAAACAGCTTGACAACCTATATGGAATTTTGTTTGCAAATTGTTATTATACTGCTTCATTTTATCTGAGAATATGTAGGCCTAAAGCTGAAGGAAATTATTTGTGTTTACGTGTTTCCCCCACGAACGTAGGCTAGCTTTATAAATTGTTTTTATTGTTAAAATAGTAGTATGCACACGACTCAATTGACAGGACTTATTTAATTTAGAATATAATGGCTACTACGCAAAAGTAGCCTACTTTTCAATTAAAAAGCATTAAAAATCGACATGTCTTGATGATGTCATTCTGTATATAGCCTGCCTATCAATTGCTTTTAAGCTCAAAAAACACAGATAGTATTTGACCGGAATTTCCCATTCCCATTAATCCAGGACATTGAATTCTTCCAGGACATGTGGACCTGCAACAATTTGGATCCTACACAACTTACTGTATGTATATATGTGGGTCAATGACATGACCCAAAAATCTCTATTAAGCACACTCAATTTGAAACCCCTTTCAATTTTCCAAAAACAAGGCTTATTTAGGGTTGTACCGCCTGACATTTTTAACTAATTATGTCAAAAATCGTAGTCTTTCAACTTAATATACGCGTGAAGATACATATGTATTTTTACAAAATAAAAAAAAAACTACATTTAGCACAGTATAGCAGGTATCTCAATATATATACTTGTGTACTCCCCTCTAAACACCTTTTGTCATTTACCCATGTGCATGTCAATCACACTGTCACAGACTTTTTTTTTTTGGCTTTAAAACCGATATTGAATGTTATGTTCAGCACAGGGTATGCGCTTTATAGACCGGGTTCCCAAAATGCCATTGGGTGCGGTGCAAAAAAACGGACGGAAGAGAACGTACCACCATCTTCCCTCTGAAGAGCTTGGGGATGGTTCCTTCGACGCATGTGCCTTTCATTTTGTTCTCCACGTTGTCTAGGAGCTGACACACACACACACACACACACACACAGACACAGACACCAGGGTCAGGATTATTGGACAAGCCAGCCTTCTGACCAGCGATGGATAATGAGATCACTCACCACTCTGCACAGCTCCTGGACGTCATGCTGCATGAAACTGTCTAGAGTCTCCCACCTATGCAGAGGGGGAGAAAACACGCCATTGGTTAGTTTCCAAAACAAAAACAAAACCTCACCACATCCAGCTCGCCAGGCAGAGGCTCCGAGAGTATCGTGCTTTTACCCGAAGGACTTTGTGAGTTTCTTGGTGCCCACGGGCTTGTCGCTGTGCTGGAGCTCGTAGAAGACCCTCTGCAGCGCCAGCGGGACGCTCTTGGACGAGTCGTCGCCCTCCGTGGGCATCATGTACACCGCCTGAGGGCGTGACAAGAGAGCGTGAGGCGTCAGAGGAACTTCACACATACACGCCCGTTATCGTCTTTAACCAAGGTTGAAGTGGTAATCTGAAACATTATTTTGGCCGAAAATACGTTATTCCATACTCTTTCCCCCATTCAATGAATTTGAGCTATGCATGAGTTTCTCAATGTACTGTTTCCGTTGTTGGTGGCAGGCTACACCTTTCCTGGAAATAAATGCAAGTCACGGTGTCAAACATTTGACGAACGTTCCCCAAAAAAAAATATTTTTGTTGAAAAGCAACTGAATCCTAGTTATGTCCAAACCCAGTAAAACAGAAAAGGGACCCCTCATACCACTCTAACTAGGAACTAACTTCTCTGATTGTCTGCCTGGTGACAGCACAAGTTTAATACACTGCTCAATACTACCATGTCAGATTTGTTGACCATCCACGTAGGCGTTATTTTTTTTCCCCTGTTAAAAATACACTGCTGCAAAGTGTATTTACATTCTGATGATGGGCTCCCGTAGCCGGTTTGTTCAGGGGTGTAGCTGTTAATCCCAGTATGTTGACTAAGTAAGTGTGATTTTACTTGAAAGGCTAAAAATAAAGACTTGACTAAATGTGTATGCTTTGTTTTCCCCCAATGGCAATCAATCGAAATAAATAAATAAATAAATAAATTTATCAAAGGAGTGGTCGGTCCCCATATCCAGGTCTTACAAAATCTGTCGTTTGTGCTTTTTCCCCCGCGCGAAACTTTTCCCCCACAGCCCTAATTAACTTATTGAGATTGTCGGGCAAACTGCCGACTATTAAATACACGTTAATTGACCATGTGGAAGCAGACGCTGTTATACAGACAGACATACCCGCCGTAGCTGGTTGGTGAAGAAGAGCGTCTGTAACAGGCTGTTCATGTAGCAGGTAGCTCCCTGGTTCTTCAGGCCCACGTAGCCTGTGTGTTTCTTGGAGTCCCAACTGGGGGGGGGGGGGGGGGGGGGGCGCACACACACACACACACACACACACACACACACACACACACACACACACACACACACACACACACACACACACACACACACACACACACACACACACACACACACACACACACACACTTTATAAGTCACATAACCTCCATCCTCAGCATTAGAGACACCAGCTCACCTAATAGGGGTGTCACAATTGCAATTCAAAATAGAAAGTCAATCAAAATGAGCGTCCGAACTTCAATGTCACAAGCAGGCTCGTGATTCTCTCCGTATTTTAGTATGTAATAAAGTCCGATGTCGTCACCATATTGGGGCGGTCAAGATCTGGTGGTAAACAAATGCAGTGTGCGCCGGAGGTGTGCGGGCCCCTCCACGGAGTTGAATGCGGCTCGCTCGGCTCCAAACCAACTTTCACGAAAGTTGGTTTGGAGTGGCGGGCTCCGGAGGGATCGGCTGTGCCGCATCCCTCATTGCACACTGCACCAGCCCATCAGCGGGACTCGATCACTCCTATATAGCAAACGCAGAGATGCATAAGGTGAGAGTTGACAACCGATTTGATTGCGATTTTATACAAGTAGAAGACAAGACCCAGCCAGCAATTTGCCTTTTACAGACCTGCCAACCTTAGGAAAATATTTTGAGTTCCACAGCAGTATAACAGGAAGTCTCTGTGACAGTCTAACAATGAGTTAGAGCCAGTCACATTGAATCGTTGATTTATGAGAATCGTGACTATGGCCATCCACCTAGACGAACCACGGCTCATTTGCGAAGCGGAAATCAAAGAGCCCTTTCGGGTGGAATCGCTTGGATAACAGCTAATTGGTTCCTGCCTTTTTTTTTGTCGGTTGGGGGGGGGGGGGGGGGGGGGGCAAGATTGTGTTCCGCAGCCTCCCCACCCCACCCCCGTCTTTCGTAACTCTTGCGTGAAAAGCCATTTTGACAGAACAAAACGCGAGTCGAGCAAGTGGGTCAAAGGTTTGTTGTATAAACCTGTGCATGAGTGGAAGGGCTGGAAAAATAATAAAATGAGGAGGAGATTTACCCAGTGGATATAGGATGTATAAATCAGTTGGAATAAAACAACGTAACTGTGTGATGTGCAGTCTGCTCCACTGCTACTGACATTTGGAGAAATAATCTGCTAAGTGACGTCAAATGGAAAATGTACGTCTGTATTTGTACGTGTCCAACCACCTGCTGACTGAGAATCGGGAGGCGGTTAAAAGACTTACGCGACGCCGTGAGGAGCGTCTGCCTGGACGTAGACTTCGAAGGAGACTTTGTCATCGTCGATGAAGCCCCTATCCGGATCGGTCACGTCCTGAAACCGGAAAGAATTGTTTTAGTGCGCAAGACCACTGACACGCTATACAGTGGAATCCTTATTGCTGCCCGACAACCCCCCCGCCCCTGTTCAAAATACCCACAACTCCTTTGCCTCAAACTTCAGTTTGTCTATGAGGAGAAACTCAAAAGAATGCTGATGTGCACATTCCTGCATTCTACTACAGTATGAGCAAAATTATAGTAGATACCAGATCAGTGTTACTCACACTCCAGGACATGAAGTTGGAGAAGCCCCAGTCGTTTTCCTTGTGGAAGAAGAGGTGGCTGATCCTGCGGCTGAAGGACTTCTCGTCGTCCTTGTAGTTGATGATTTTCAGCATTGCCTGGGCATGGCACGACCATGACCTAACGCGGGGAGAGAGAGCGGTTCGTCAAGTCATCAGGAGCAGCCAGTGTGTAAATGAACCCCGATTGATCAATGCTGGTATCGTGTGTCGATTACATACAGCAGGAATGTTTAAAATCTGAGGTCTGAATGCATTCCATACTGTCTTCCTCTCTAATTTCATAAATGGGTTATGAATAATTTTAGCAAGCCTTCAGGAACTACATTCTGCCAATACGCAGTCTGTTTGTGTGTCAGTTATTTTCAAAGATATGCGCAGGTATGGGTAACTCGTTCAACAGTTTGGGCAGTATTCTATGTTTAAGTTGCAACATTTTTCCAGAAGGAAGTTCTATCAGGAGGTGAAACTACTTGCAAAATAAACAACCTTAAGGCCAATGTTCTGATAGCTCAACAGCCTAGGCAAATATGCGACGTAGGGGGGTAAAAGCCGGTTCGGCACTTTCTGATCTACGCTAAATTCGCTCATCTGTTAATTTGCCTAGCGCCAACTTTCTGTTGACCTTTCTGTAAACCAGAAACACCAATGTAACACATGCTTCCTTTGCAGCTTTTAGCACAAACGTGTTTGTCATGTGCAAGAAGGCGAATTGGAGAACTTCCAGCTGTTTGGGTAGAGTGTGTGTGAGGGTGCGTTTATCCCCCCCCCCGCACCCCTGCAACCTACGTGGAGTCGGACTCTGCGTTGCACTGCAGGAAGAAGCCCACACTTTTCTGGTGCGGCCGGTCGGGGTAGAAGCGGGGCATCACCATGATCTTCCATGGCAGGTTGCGCACGAAGCAGGACGGGCTGAGCACCGACTCGCTGAGGCGGCTGAAGCGCTCCACCACAAAGCGGAAGGTGGCCTCCGACCGCCAGCTGGTGTCTGGCATCACAAAGTGTAAGGGCAGAAAAGAGAAGGTGCCGATGAGGAGCGGTGCAGATGGGGGAGTAGAAAAAATAAAAATAAAAAAAGAAGGTGCAGAAATGGAAAGATGGAGGGAAGAAATTAGTGGAAAAGGAGGAAAAGCAACAGGGAGGAAGAGGTTAGAAGGGCGAGAGAAGTGGGGAGAGGGAGTATAGAGGGCATGGGGGTGGGATCAAGGAGTAAAATACTTGATTCACGTCTTACAAACCGTAGGCCCAGATTGGACTGTTATTTTAGGTTCTTTAGAACATAATTACTGACATGTAAAAAGTAATATCGTCCATATTCCCCAATTAGTAACATCAGACATGCGTGTGTGGCTCTGGGAGAAATATGATCCACAAATACTTATATTGTGGATATTCTACGATACGACACTCTAAAGGGGACCTATTGTGCTCCTTTACATGAATTTTCATTCAGGTCTCAAGTCCCCAAAACATGTTTTCAAAGTTTTTTGCTGAAAATACCACTCACATTATGCATTCGAGGCATTGTGACATGCCTCTAAACCCAGACTGTTCCAAAACGGGCCGCTTCACTGTGTGTAGCTTTGATTGTGAATGAGCAGTTCTGAGCCAATGGGGTTTGCGCTTTACTCTGGGCTCCAACCGTTCGGACTAAGGACCTCTCTGACCAGTCTGTACTGGGTGCGGCGTACAATAGCGTGGTGTGTGTGCGCAGTGTCTCAGCGTCAAGCATCTCATCATGCATCACCATTCTCAGTCTCGTTCCCGCAGTCGGTCAGTATTCACTACACTAGCTTTCGCCCCCTTACCGTGAAATAACACGGGTCCTCGCTTATCGACCAATTTGCTTAAAGACCTGGTCCTAGGAACGGAACTCAGTTGTTAATTGAGGAGTACCTGTATTTACTCTGTCCACCAAAATATGTTTCTGAACAAATTTGAGGTGAGAAACAAGTAATCCAATTGGTCGGTGAATCCAGAATCCTCACTCATATTAGATCTACAAGGCCTCATTTAAAAGTTAGGTCAGAGTTTGTTTGCTGTACTCCAAGCTTGTGGGAGACACCGCACGGTGACGCACTGGGACTCCCGCGCGCAAGGATTTTTTTTGTTTCATGTAAATGCGGAAAATAAAACAAATACATCTATAATAAAAACACACTATTTCTATTGGTTTTGTTTGCAGAAACACACAGCGGATCCTATGGTGCAGATGACCTTATAAAGGAATCCGTGATGAGTGTTCGGAAGCCTGAGCGCTTGGTTCACAGCGATTACTTTGTCGTTAGTTTACCTCATTATGTGACATACCGGCCACGTGTAATATGAACATCTGACTTTGTAACTGTGTGTGTATATATATATATATATATATATATATATATATATATAGATCTAGAGAAAGAGAAAATAAGGAAAAGCATAATTTGTGCCTTGCCTTGTATCAGCGAATCCCTTGTGTTGAGTCAGGGCTGTGTGTGTGTGCGCACGTATTCATCATTTGCGGCAATGTGATTGTGATCCAGCCAGCCGATTATCACGCATTACAGAAGCGGCTGTGTTTGTAATCAATGTCTAACTAAGAGTGAGTTAGACCCAGGCATGCAGGATTCCTGTGTGTGCGCTCCTCACCGTCCTCCATGTCTTCCTCTGTGTTGTTGTGTCCGTCTGCCATGGCCACGTTACCGTTGATCACCGGGTTGGCTGGAATTCTTGGAGGTTCGTCCGTTTCCCCAGCTAAACACACACACACACGCATAGTTAGGAGGGGTGTTTTTACTAACAGCATTCTAGAAAACGTGCGCTGTTCTTGCCCGAACAGCCAATCAAGAGTGCAGGTTCAGGCTGCACGTGGTGAAGGACACGACCACAGGTAACAATCAGGTTGGTCTCCGGTGGTGTATTCCCTCAAGGCTGCTTCATAGTTCTGCACCGATAAGCCATGTATCTATGACACCGGCGTAGCCTGCAGAGGCCGCCGCAGCTTTCGCGTACCACTCCAGAAATTGAACTATGTGTCGAGTCGGCACAAGACCTCCAGTTTCCATTACCGCTAACAGCGAAAAATAAAATGGAGCAGATCGAACGGAGGTTGGCTGAGGAAGTTCGAAAATATGTAAATTTATAAGACGCATCATATACTGATTATACAGACCAACAAACACTGAATTTGTGGTGTAAAATATCCGCGATCCGGTTTTATTACGTCCATGCTAAAATACTTGACATTGCCATCTAGCGTTTCGGCGGTCTACATGCGTACTTCACCTACGCATAACCATAAATACAAGCACCGGCAAAGACACCCACAGCGTACCTACAGCTGCTCTTCGACGCATAAAGCAGCTGTGAAGGTCGCTTGGATCAGGTGGCGATAACCCACATAAATGGCAACTGACGGTCTGAGCTCAGCTGGTTTGCTAAACGCCGCTTGGCACTAAACAAGCTGGTCTCAGTGGAGTCTGATCAGATGGAGATAGTACATGCGTACTCAATATTTAAAAACACGATTACTAAAAAGGTCGATGCTGAAGATATTTATAAAGACAGAAAAACATCCTGGCAATCGATCACCAAATGCATCAACAGGTCATTTATAATATTACTTCAACTGATCAAGTAAATGATCTGCATGTTCCATTTATACAAATTGCGTTCACCTAAAATATTGTTTTAAAAAAATAAATAAGAAACAACCTGATACAAACCTACACCAACTTGCAATTTTATACTTGTTTTTAATTCACTTTTTTTTTTAAAGGGGACCCATTATGAAAACCTAACCTTTTCAGTGCTTGTGCACATACATTGGGATCCCTGATGGGTCTACTAACACACAAACTGTGAAATAAGACAACCCAGTCAGTTTTTTGTGGGCTGTTTGTTTTAGAAAACATGCCAGAAAACAACCTATTCTGATTTTTGATCCCTTCGTAGGTCAAAGGGCCCACAGTAGAATTAGAACCACGCCCCATCTCAGAGTAACTCCACCCACAGTTGGAAAAATAACAAGCGCCACTGGGAAGATCAACTGTCTGTGAAGATACTGCAGATGATGGAACTTATTCTGCTGTTTTCTTAAAAAATAATAATAATAAAAAAACAAGCATGCGGTACATAGAGTGTAGGATGATGCGCGCGAACAGCTGTGCATTTCATTGGAGATGTATTAATTTGATTTTCCAACATTTACATGAAACAGAAAATCCCTGCATGTGGTGTCTCGTAGGTCCTGGTGCGGTCCCCCCTGACAAGCTTGAGAAATGGCAAAGAAAGTTGGAGCAAACTTTTCAATTAGGCCTTGGAGATCTAACAAGTGAAGATTCAGCAACTGGATTGCTTATTTCTTGCATTAAATTTGTTTAGAAACAGATTTTGGTGTACTGATGAGGTGAAATCAGTGAATATTTACGGAGTGAATACAACAGAACCTGGAAGTGAAGCTCAAACCCTATTGGCTCACAGAATTTGGGGGCCCCAGGAGGGTGGCATCACCCATTTAAACAGCCCGTCTTGGAAAAGATGGTTAAGAGGCATGTTAGAAGGCCTAGAATGCATAATCTGATGGTATTTTCAGAATTTATTTTGGGGACCTCCTGTATAAGGGTCCTCTTTAAGAGAAGGACGAATGGTCACAAATAATTGTATTGTGCTTGTGCACCTTTTTTTTGCCATGGTATGTTCAGTCACACTAATATCATAATTTAACTAATAAATGAAGGAACCTCTGTACTACTAGACATAGTATGTATGACCTTAGATTATCTCGACAACCGTTCATCCAATCCACTTCACCCAAAGACGTGCAGTGTCTAAATTTGTGCAATTTGGACATGGGACACATGTAATATTAATTGTTAACGGGAACGGCAAGAGATCGGTTTCACTGATCGTTTTATGCCGGTGTTGCATTTGACAGCTCACGCAACGTGCACATGTAAAGGATCTTCCATCAGCACAGTAACAAGCACCAAGAAAGCGCAAGTGAGGAAATGCGAGAAACCCATCCCCATTTTGGTATCAATCCTATTGACACTAGAATCAAAATTTAAAACAGAGACATAGTATTGGTTGTACAGTGGCACCTTGACTTAGGACTGTAATTTGTTCTATAAGAACGGTCGTATGTTAAAACAGTCGTATGTCGAAGCAGTTTTTCCCCATATAAATTATGAAATCATGAAGGGTGAAAATAAACAAAATACACAGCACAAACAGTTAATATGAAAAAAATATCGATACGCCACAAACAACGTGCATACACAATGTAGGTCGCCCGCTGACTGACTGCTGACTGCAAATTTCCACGGTTGTATCGAGCAGTCGGTCGCAAGTCGATACAAATTTTTGTGACTATCGCTACTCGTATCTTGGATTGGTCGTAAGTAGATGCAGTCGTTAGTCGAGGTACCACTGTATCCATCATTTTGGTATCAATCTGCCACCCCTACCATGTAAACCGCTCCGAACAGACATGCTTTGAACGAGCACAGCACTAGCAGTCTATAATATAAAATAGCAATATAATGTATATAAAACATGTAGGTACCTACAATGTACAGTTGCAAAAAATAAGATCCTGACATATTATGTAAAATAAAAAAATGAAATTAACGTGCAATTGAATTACATTGCAATTGGTGGTCCAGGAATCCAACAAAACTGCCGATTGTTAAAAAGTAATTTGATGCATTTATGCTCCAGTTAAGGGCTGTAACACATAGGGCGCTTCATAGGGATGCAAGGTATATATATATTGTTTATTTTGAGAGGTGATTCTCTACCTTTCATAAAGAGGTTATTCGGGGACCCTATGGAACTATTCTACAGAGAAGGCAGCCTTCATCAACAGACCAATCACTTGGGATTGTGTAAATATTTAAATATAAAAAACGAAATAAATGATATGTATATATATTTAAATAATGACTAGGTATATAAGGACATATTGTTACAGATTATATTTTAGATATAAACACACACGGTCAAAAGTTTACATACAATTGTAAAGAACATGTGTTCATTGGGTTCATTACTTTTTTCAATGAGGAAGAGAGCAAAAATGACATATTCAGACATGGTCATTAAAATATAGAGATATTAAATATTTTCTTCCACTTTCACGACATAATTACAATGCAGAACTTATTATGCGGAACCAATGTCAAGCATCGGTTTCGTGACGGACGCTGAACACTGACCCTCTTAGCGCTACTAGCCTGCTCCCGACCAGGCTAGCCAGCCCCAAGGCACATGTTACCGTGGTAACCTCGCCAGTATCTTTTCTAACGGGATCCTAGGAGCCCCCTGGTCCCAGAGGTTAAGACAGGCTAGCGGGATTTAGCGACCTTTGGGGGGAACCATGCTACTACGGCTACTTAAACAGACGACGAGCGCTCGCCATCCTCCAAAGGATGAGAAGACTGTCGACAACAATGGGTCACAACACAACCGGTGACGCTGGCCAAACACGCCCGACACAGCAAAACAAAAACAAAAACAACACCCACCACCACAACAACCGGAAAGTAAACACAAGCGATCGCAGAGCACGGCTGACACTGGGACCGCGCGTGGGAGCGTGCCCGACGACGACCGTTGTTTCTCACCATAACATTTAAACTGCCCGTGGAGAGTGGTGAAGTCCATTGTTCAACTCAGAAACCGGTCACTCCAAACAGCAGCGGGTAGTGGTTGACGTCAGTAGTCTTAATCGTAATGTTGTGCGTGGCCGGCGGCTCTTGTCCAGCGTCGCTGGGAAGGGGTCAGGGGTGGGACGCTGTATCGCGCCGCGTCCAGGCTCGGTTCGCCCTTGTGAAGCGCCCGGTTTCTACGCGGCGCGTTGAAGCGCGTATCGAATGGCGGTGACGTGCTTGTGACGTCAGAGGCCCGCCGGAAGGGGCGTGATTCGTTTGAAAGTTTCAGCGCAACCATCGCAACTCGAGGTTCGTTTATCTGCTCTTCCCCCCCCCCCCAGGCCTTGAAAATTTTGGTCATATGTAAAGGCACTTCGAACTGTTGTTTGTGTGTTGTATCAGCGTTTCCCCGATCTTTTTTTTTCTCTGCCATGCCACACACACGATTCAATAACGCAATGGCACAGCACTATCCCATACTATTATAGCAGGCACCACTGTGCTTACTATGGTCTGCTAATATTTCTGACTTTCAGTGTGAAACTTGAGCTAATGGTGATGAACACGGAGCCGCTATCCTGGCTCAAACTTATTCATTGGTGCATGCTTGCAATTTCTATCTTACACCACGAGAGCTTGTTTCCGCTGTTTATTTTAAGTCTGTGAAATGTGAAAGTTTGCATGGCACAGTGGTTGAAGAACACTCAAACATAAACTTGCCGAAAACAGCGTAAAACAGAGAGGAATGAATCAAGAATAGACAGATATAGGCTGGATTATTAATAGCATCCCTCTCTCCATCCATTAGACTACTGGGTCACCCCCAAAACGCACTCTATTCAAACTCTTTCCAAATACAGTTTGTAAAAAAAACAAAACAGTAAATAAATACAGTTGTAAAAACCCTTTAGAGACACTTACGCTTCAGCTGGGTGAACCCAGAATGTTTAACACAAGTTGATTTGTCGTTGGCTCATTATTTTGAGATCAGCATGCATAAAAAAAACAAAAACATGTAAATACAGGAAATTAAATCTCAATGAATGACATCCTTCCATGAAAGCCCTCACACACCAGGAAAACAGGTGGATTGTTTTTTAATACCTTTGCCATTCTCAGCACAGTTCGGGTGAGGAATATTATACAGTTGATGGTGCAGAAATTAGGTGAGATGAGTGGGGGCAGCTGCAGACACAGTGAAGAGTGTGAGGTACACTTCACCACCGTGTACTTGATGCGTGGGGGCTGCAATAGTTCCACAGTGACCGTGACGGGGCAGTGATCAATGCATTGAAACAGTGGGAGAGTGGGGGTGGGTGCACCTCCAACTAAAGTGTTGTTTTCCCCACCTAGAATCGCGTAGCTCTTTCTATTATTATTGTTGTTGTTTTTAATACGACGGTAGGGAAACAAAAACACGTCCCACGGGCACCGAATGACGCATTGATGCCGAGGGGCTACCGCGGTCCCAGGTTGACGTTGATCGCTTGTATCCACGGATTCCCCGTTCCCGCACCTGGGACTCGGCGGGTGACAGGCCCGACCGGCCTCACTCGGAACGGGACGAAAACAAAAACAGACATCATTAAAAATGGCGAGGGCCCACGCGTCGGAGTCCTGTACAATGAAGCAGCAAATCCCCCCCGCTCCGCCAGAGCCGTGCGGGAGGCGGCTTCCATGCGGGCCCGGCCAACATTCACGCCGCCGGCCGGATAACAATAAAAAAAAATAGTAATTGTGGAAAAATATTGCAGTAGCTATTAAAAGTCATCAAAATCATCTCGGACGTTTAGGTGGTCGAACCTGAGATTTAAAAAAAAAAAAAAAAGCTACCGCCGGTAATATTCACACTGACGCATTCAGTTAGCTGGTGCTAGGCTAGCGGGGTCGGGACCGGCTTGGGAACTGGTTGTTTGCGGGGAAACGCACACGCGGCGACTCAAATGCGTGGTTGGACGCCGTTTATTAACGAAATTGGATTTATTTGTCTCGAAGGGAGGGGTGGCATACAGCCTGGACAGCTCAACGAGGCCGGACTGGATCCGAGGCCTAGCTGGCTAGCCGTGGAGCGGCCGTCGGAAAACACAGACCTCCATTTTGGAACACCACACCCCCCTCCTCATCCTCCTCCTTGTAGCCTGCTAGCACGCTAGCCGTGCAAGTGAACAGAGAGGAGCGGGCCCCTGGGCTAATTCCCGAGCTACCAGTTGACGCGCCCCCCCCGAGTCTAGTTTATTTACCTCAAAATAAAATAAAAACAACAAGAAAAAGGCGACGCCCGGCTTCCAAACTTAAAGTTAAGATCTGTGTCTTACCTTCAGCACAGCGCCGACGGACACAGTTCGTTGCGTGCCCGCTAGTCGCAGAGTGGAAGCTAAAACTGACTGGAGCCCTCGGTCAGAGGGTTCCAAAAGCACTTCCCATCATCCGTGAGACAACGCTGGCTCAACCCCAGGCGCCGATTTGTGTTCCTCTTTTTTTTTTTTTTTTTTTTGTTATTTTTCAAACGCCGCGGTCGGTTAAGTCCACTCAAATCACGGCGATGGCGCGAGGGCAGCGGGGTCGCATCACCTCGCGTCGTGGACAATCGATGCCACCATCGCTCCACGCAGCGACGTCCACCGGACGTGTTGACAAACCGTTCGGACGCTAATCACAACAGAGCGGCTCCATCCCAGCCCCCACGGGGACATGTGCATTATGACACCGACGGCAGCTGCGGTGTGTGTGTGTGTGTGTGTGAGAGAGAGAGAGAGAGAAATACAACGACTCGACCCCAATGAATGAGTGTTGGGGGTCGGGACGTATCGAGATTAGAGTGGCCCGTTGGACACTGGAAAACATTAAAACAAAAGTCAAAACAACGTATTGATTAAAAAAAAAAAAAAAAAACACTGGCGTGGCCCGCCACACGTGAATACACTGCAACGCACCATCAGCAGAACTGAACCTGCAGCCGGCACCATCACGGGCCTCCGTGTTTACTGTGGAGTTGCACTCATCCCGGTCGCGCGTTCGATTCGCCTTCGAACCCATTTCACGAAACGGGCGTCCCGGTGTGGACTGGGGCGGTTTGCGGCGGTGGTCTTAAGCCTTACCTTCCATCTCCATGTCCTCGGGCTCGCTGAGCTGCTGCTCGCCGGCTTTCTGCTGCTGCTGCTGGGTGTGATGGTGGTGGTTCATGTCGGCAGCCGCTGTGGATGTTGTCGTGCTGCTGGTGGTGTCTTTGTTCCCCTCGACCTTGTCCGGGGTCGGATCGGCGGGGGACCGGGCTCTGGGGTCCTGCTGGTGGGGCGGTGGTGCTGGAGGAGGGCTGCGGGGCAGGTGGAGCCCTGGCGGCCGGGCCTGCTCGATCGGGGCCGCGGCCTTGTGTGCGGTCAGCGCCGGGGACCGAGGAGGGGAGGCCGGCGGGGGAGCGGGCACGGAAACACGCACGTATTTGCTCGCTATTCGCCCAATCTCGGCACCTTGATGGGGTTACAAGTCGCCGGCGGATGGGAGTGTGCGTGGGGTGAGGGGGCTATCTCGGGCTCCAAAGGATCGGAAAGCCCCGCGGGATTAACGAATAAAAACTCCGGCTTTTACCCCCCGAGAAATGTGGGGCAGCGAGGTGGGAAAGACAACTCGCAGCCCGGAGTAAACACAACCCCCCTGCTAGCCAGCACTGGGCAGCCAACCGTTTATATCGGTGCAACAGCGAGGGAAACAACGAATCATTTGCGATCGCAACACCTCAAACGACTTTCCCCGCAGTGTCCCCAGTCCGTACGCTCCTCGGATGGTCCCTCGTCTGGCGGGGAGCGCAGAGAGGAGCTATCCATTCAAACCCGCTTCTAGACTGGAACGGCGCCGATCTAACTAGTTCACACCGACGCGGTCGCGCCGCGCTCCGACACGGGGCGAGAGACGGAGAGAGAGAAAAAAAAAAAAAAAACCAAAAACAAAACAAACGAATCGTACGCCTAAAGCACCTCGACACGACGGACGTGGGCGCCTCTTCGCATCTCTAGCGTGTGCTTCCGCGTGGAGATCTGCCCGGTCACAGCCCGTAGCCTCGCTGCCGTGGTTTCGTCGCGCTGACTCCGAGGTGGAAGCTCAAAATGGCGGCGGCGCTCCCGCTCCGTAATGTCACATCCGCGTGGATCCGAACGGAGCGGCGGCCTGCGGCTCCCTGCCCGTCCCGCTACGGTTTCGCATGCAACCCGATTCTATGGAGCCCGACTGTGAATCCGTTGTTCGTTTATTAATATAAATATATAATAAATAATTGCATATATTATTATTTTTTTTGTGTAAAAATATACAAATGTCTCTTCATTAAAGCCTTGTTTATCAACTACTGTGCCGCGATGTTTTTTTCCTTCTTCAAATTCCACTCATAAATACCAAAAATGATGGGAAATAGCTTAATGTTGCATGATCAAAATAATCAAATCAAGATGAAAATTCAAAATCCTTTCCAGCCAGAATACCAGCTCTGAAAACAAGCTCGAGTTTCACCCTAAAAAAAAGTGAGCTCTATTACTAGGCCATAACAATAAGCAGAGTGATGCGTGTTTGTGACGTTTTGTGACGGTTAACGGGACAGCGCCTTACGATCATTTTTATTGTGAATAGCGTCGAGGCAGAGGGAGTCAAGTGGAATAACAGGTCTCTCTATCCACAATGAAAAGTAATCAGCGAAACTATTGATTAATCGATTTATTTTGGGAGGTTTTTTTTAAGTTAAAAAAAGGAAAATATAAAAAAATATACAGAATATACAAATTGTGATGATTCTACGCCCAGGATAAATGAACTCAAAATGCTATCGTGGCAGTATGATTGTTAGTATATATAACATATATAAACATTTAGATTGATATTCTGCACAACATGAATACATATGTATTAATACAGAAGTCCATGACAATAGATACAAATCATTACTCTCTGTTACTCCCAGTTACACTCTGTTATTACCATTAGTTTCTAAAACCTAAGTTAGTGCAATGTTAAGCGGCTTTCCCCGCTACCTACACACATGTTAAAAGTGAAGTCTTTGAATTTCTCAGATGAATAACGCTTGAAGAAAAGACACATACTCCCGCTAATGAATGGAATGATACGATCGAAATCAGCCCCTCAAAGAAACACCAAACGCTGTTTCCTGCCAATTGTCCACAAAGAACCGCTGATGATGAAAACGCTCCCGGGTACATGTCGTGTCATTACTCTGACTTTGAATGATATTTGACACGGAGTGTTTTTTATCACAGAAGTGTGCGTACAAATACGTAAAACAATCAAAGGTTTGCAATAGCGCAAAGGTCTTTTTGATACTGGAATTGTGTTAAACATTATTTTCTTTTATTATTATTATGTTTTAGGTATGGTATTTATTTTCAATTTTTTGGTTAATCATTACGGTTATTGCATGTTGCGAATTTCATTTTTTTGTTGTTGGTATTATTTTATTATTATTGCCTTTCTATCTATCTATCTATCTATCTATCTATCTATCTGTCTGTCTATCTATCTATCTATCTATCTATCTATCTATCTATCTATCTGTCTATCTATCTATCTATCTATCTATCTATCTATCTATCTATCTATCTATCTATCTATCTATCTATCTATCTATCAATCAATCAATCAATCAATCAATCAATCAATCAATCAATCAATCAATCAATCAATCAATCAATCAATCTATCTATCTATCTATCTATCTATCTATCTATCTATCTATCTATCTATCTATCTATCTATCTATCTATCTATCTATCTATCTATCTATCTATCTATCTATCTATCTATCTATCTGTCTGTCTGTCTGTCTGTCTGTCTGTCTGTCTGTCTATCTATCTATCTATCTATCTATCTATCTATCTATCTATCTATCTATCAATCAATCAATCAATCAATCAATCAATCAATCAATCAATCAATCAATCAATCAATCAATCAATCTATCTATCTATCTATCTATCTATCTATCTATCTATCTATCTATCTATCTATCTATCTATCTATCTATCTATCTATCTATCTATCTATCTATCTATCTATCTATCTATCTATCTATCTATCTATCTATCTATCTATCTATCTATCTATCTATCTATCTATCTGCCTGCCTGTCTGTCTGTCTGTCTGTCTATCTATCTATCTATCTATCTATCTATCTATCTATCTATCTATCTATCTATCTATCTATCTATCTATCTATCTATTCAGTTCAATACAATTCAATTCAAAACACTTTATTTGTTCCCTATCTATCTTCCCTAGATAGAGCACTTTCTTCCTATTTATTTTAAATAATGACGCAAAATAAAACTGTTGACTTCTGTTTTAAATGGGGCTGAACAACCGGGGGGGGGGGGGGGGTACTGAGTCTGCAACTTGGTTGACTTTATTTGTGCGGTACATTAACTTTGGTTCCACATGGACGATGGCTGCAGCGTCATCTAATGGAGGGGAATGGTAATAGATTGACTTTAACGAGAGGAATTTGAAATGAAAACCGATTCACATTGTTTTCACAGATGTTTTCGATTTCAATTCATTGAAGTGTAGTGATTTATCACGAATCATATATTGGCGAAGTCATGAAATATATCAAACACGTTTCCATTGCGTTTAATTAAAATAGGACCAGTAGGGCCCAGCAAAACAAAACTCAATAATAATAATAATAATAATAATAATAATAATAATAATAATAATAATAATAATAATAATAATAATAATAATAATAAATATAGCTGCAGGCAGCAATACACGGGGTCCAGTTTGTGACCAGGTCTACACAGTGCAACTCTCCGAATACTCACGAGCACCCATGACTTATACAGGTACCCCTCACTTAATGACCTACCCGTGTAACGACCGTTCGGACTTACGACCAGCTCTCTGACCAGTCTGTATTGTGCGCTGCATATAATACTGTGGCGTGCGCTGTCTAAACATCAAGCATCTCATAGCGCGTCACTCTTTATATTCTTTATACACTATATATACTATATACACTATATACAATATACATTATATACACTATATACACAGTATACATCTCATCGCGCAGTCTCGTTCCCGCAGCCTGTCAGCAGTATTCACTACACTAGCGTTCTCAATGGCCACGCCCCCTTACCGTGAGATAACAGGGGTCCTCGCTTATCAACCAATTCACTTAACGACTTGTAGGAACGGAACTCGGTCATTAAGCGAGGAGTACCTGTATGACATCGGTTCATGGCGTCACAAAGCCCCGCCCCACAAACAAATCAAGGTATGACAACATTCTTCAACTTCCGATTAATTTGCAATGGTTCTGCTCCAAATATAGATCGATGTGGATGACACTTCCGCCACAAGAGACCTCAACCATGTTCGTGGCTTCGGCGATTGTCGTGTTGTGTGACACTTTTGGGCCGAAAAATGCCAAGAAAACTACTACTAATAATAAAAAAACGAGTAAAATCAATAAAAAGGTAATAACAATAAAAAATGGCAATATGCAATACATTTAAACATGACTAAAAATAGAAAGAATGACAGTATACAATAAAGCCCAAAATTAAGTGGAAAAATAGAAACGTTTCGGCAATGCAATAAATCTAAAAATGGACAATGAACAATATGCATTAATTGTCTTCTGTAGTTGAAGAAGATTGAATGGATGGTTGCTATTGTGCAGTAACCACAATAAAAAGATTTAGAGGGGGCAAAGGCTGGAAGGAGTGCCATATAATTATAATAATACTGTAGTACGACTACTACTACTAATAATAATAATTATAATAACAATAATAATAATTACAATAATAATCACAATAACAATAATAATTATAACAATAATAACAACAATAATATTAATAATAATCATTATAATAACAATAATAATAACAAAAATAACAATAGTAATAATAAAAAATAATTCAAAAATAATAAATATTTTTTAAATAATAATAATAGCCATAATAATAATAGTAATAATAATAATACTAAAATAATAATAGTAATAATAATAATAATAATAATAATAATAATAATAAAAAAAAAAAAAAAAATAGTAATCGTAATAATACTAAAATAGTAATAAGAAATAATAATAAAGGTAAAGATACTTTATTAAACTTCAAAGGTAATAATAATAATGATAACAATAATAAAAAGTATAATAATAATAATAATAATAATAATAATAATAATAATAATAAAAAAATAATAGTAATACTACTACTAATCATAATAATAATAATAATAATAATAAAAACAATAATATTAATACACGCGGGAAGGAGTGCCATATAATTATAATAATACTGTATTACGACTACTACTACTACTACTAATAATTATAATAACAATAATAATAATTACAATAATAATCACAATAACAATAATAATTATAACAATAATAACAACAATAATATTAATAATAATCATTATAATAACAATAATAATAACAAAAATACCAATAGTAATAATAAAAATAATTCAGTAATAATAAATATTTTTTAAATAATAATAATAGCCATAATAATAATAGTAATAATAATACTACTAAAATAATAATAGTAATAATACTAAAATAGTAATAAGAAATAATAATAAAGGTAAAGATACTTTATTAAACTTCAAAGGTAATAATAATAATAACAATAATAAAAATAATAATAATAATAATAATAATAATAATAATAATAATAATAAATAATAATAATAAAAAAATTATAGTAATACTACTACTACTACTACTACTACTAATAATAATAATAATAACAATAATAATAATAATAATAACAATAATAATAATAATAATAATAATAATAAATAATAATAATAATAATAAAAAATAATAGTAATACTACTACTACTACTACTACTACTACTACTACTAATAATAATAATAATAATAATAATAATTAATAAAAACCATAATAATAATAATACACGCGTCAACACTCCAGGTATTACGGTAGTCCATTGTGTCCGTTCCGCAGGCTCTGCAGGAACACGCCACATAAGGCTCGCGTATCGGCCCCGTTTTAATGTCCGCTCTGCGCTCTCAGCTCAGCTTCGTTATGTGGAATTTTCTTGGAGCGGATCTTTTGTGTCACTCGGACGAGGGACGGACGCCGGAGCCAATGAAGCCGCCGGGCGGAGCGGCCCGCCCGCCCCGCAGCGCCACCGCAGCCAGTGGGAGCCGGACATGCCCGCGTCGAGGCGGGACACGGAGCACAAGCGCGACAGCAGCCGCGTATATAAAGACTCAAGCGGGTAGGAAAATAGTTTAGCCTCTTCGCGGACCACCGTGGCGCCCGAGCTCTGGTAGGAGCAGCCCCCCGAAAAACACCCGGAGTAGACACTATTCAACCTACCTAAATGTTCCCGTTTTGCGATACCACCCGCCACCCGCCGCAGTAGAAAAGAAAGAAAACCGAACATTTCCCCTCGAGGTTTCGGTGTAGTTAAATGGAGGAGAAGAAGGAAGACGGGGACTCGGAGATTCAGGAACACGGACCCGAGCACTGGTTCTCAAAATGGGAGCGGCAGTGTCTGGCCGAGGCGGAGCAGCGGGAGCCGAGCGAGGAGGAGGCGGATGGCGACCAGGACAAGCTGTGGCACCTCTTCCAGAACTCCGCTACGGCCGTGGCACAGTTATACAAAGGTATTATTAACCGGTGTTTTCTGGTTCCCGCTGCAGCTAACCCGCTAGCTGGGAGCTAACCGCTAGTTAGCCACCTAGCTACATGGTTCTCCATGGGAAGTGTGGCGGACCCTCAGCGAACCGGCTAACAGATATACAGCCAACGGCTAACCAGTGCTATGTAGCAGCTGACTGGCAAAGCTAATTTTAGCTTGTGTTAGCAATATACTTCTTCGCTGTGTATAACGGTTGCGCGCGGCAAGCATTTAGTAATAACATGGAGTAGTCACCGCTGTGTTAATACTTAAGTCACTATTCTGTGTTTACTAACGCTACTCATATCTGGCTCACGGCAACATTACAAAATGGCGATGGAAACAACAATCATCTGCTTACTGACAACTGGAGGATGTGGGACGTGATCGCCACATAAAATTGGGTGCCAGCGAAAGGCCATTTTTACGAATACTAATCGGCTGGATTCCCCCAGTTTGAACCCCCCCGGTCCAGTGTAGAACCGGAGGAGTTTGATCAGTAACTCGCAGCCAGCGTTAGTGTTAGATTCAAACAAAATGGCGAAGATATCACTGGTTTTCAAGGGAACTAGTGGTTTGACTGCAGCCCCAGAGGGATAACCCTCCTGTTATTCTTCAACATTTCTTTAACGGAGCACGGAGCTTAACCCTCCCCGCGGCCAAAATAATTTACACCACTCTTTAACAAAACTGCTGAGCGGGCAGGTAACTACTTCGCAAGCCGATGATGCCAGGAGGAAATGGCGAAAGGACCCAGTCATCAAGGCTTTGCCGTTTACAACACCGACTGGGCCGGACTGGAGGTTGGGAATGGTATTTGGGGGCTCCGTGGTGTGTCCCGGCTCATCTCGACCTCCTGTCCCCACAGACAGAGTGTGTCACCAGCAGGGGCTGTCTCTGTGGGTGCCGTTCCAGAACGCTGCTACAGCCGTGACTAACCTCTACAAAGGTGAGACATTCCCCCTTTTTGTTTGTCCCGGTCTTTGTCGTTTCAGAGTCTTGTCTCCTACTTGTAGAACTTCTTGCCATCGCACTTGTCAACATATCCATGTATAAATGTTTTTAATTGATTTGTCAATCCGGCGAAGTCTTTTATCAGCAACCCAATTGATTTTTGTGCTGCGTGACCTGTACTACTTGTAATCTTAATTTTTGGTTATTATTGCGGACCATTGCTGTTTGCTCACACCAGATATTGAGCTTTAATCCTTGAATTGTGTTGGACAGATTTGACCCGAATTTAGGTGTTTTATCATCGCTTAAAAGGCTGATCAACATACTGGTTTCAGCCTGAGGCCAAGTGACTTTGCCTAATTTTGGGGTCTTGAACTTCTATACAGAATGTTGACATCTTGATGTTTTTGTTGACGTCTATAAGCACTTTGCACCCCATTTTGATGCTTCAGCCAGTTCTGACCACAAAGGAAAACAGGCCTTTATGAACGAGCAGCATCTGTCTATCTACCAAGACAATCTCGTTTTATTTGAACTAAAGGTAGGCTGCTGTATTCAAAAGGCTTACCAATGCGTCATAGACATAACATTAGACTGACCCTGTGTTGTGGGAATTGACTATGTTGCTGTCTGAGAGGGGAAACACACTCCCATAAAAATGTCCCACTCACATTTACCAAACTCAGGAGCAATTGTCAGAAGAGGAACATGAGCAGAAGATTTTCAGTTAATGAAGCCCTCGCTCTAATCCTAGACAGTGATAACGACAGTGAAACTGCGGACAGTATTGAACATAATTCGGAGTACAATAAATGATCCTCTGTAGAAGAAAATACACAGGTTGAAAGAGAGGTGATGCTGATGGAATGGGACCATAGCATGGCCACAAACCCCCTGTGCAAGTCACGCCGACTTAAGGATTAACATTAACATTAAAGATGTTAGCCCGATTTTCCACTCGCCTACAAGTTTTTCGAGATCACCAAGCAAAGCTGCAGATCGGCAGCAAATAGTAGTGTGCTTTCTTGAGCGACGGCGCGTGGTGTTAACTGTTCACAACGCGATCCGATGGCTCGTAGGCACGAGGGGGGGGGGGGGGTCGAGAAGGAGAGACGGCTGTGCACGGAGCGGCAGCCAGAAATACACAACACATCGACTTTATTTTTATTCTCTAGGTTTTTAATATTTCTTATTTAAATTCTGGTTTAATTTTTATATTAATTTATTTTTTAACAGTGATTGAATAAAAAAACGCAATTATCCTGCCCCATGCATGTTATCATGTCAATTCCGGTGTCACCTCTCGTGTGTTTTCGTGACATATCGTTTGGAGACCCAACAGACTAATGGAGGATTCCTCCTGGTGAAAGATGTTGTAATGTGTGATCCCCTGTCACCAATCAGTCATGTAGTGTGAAACCACATGACTGCAAGATTCAGCGATCTGACAACTTTGAAAGCCGTGTAGTGTGTCCTTGGCATCAGGGAAGACTGTCAGTTGCAAAGATCAGAATGGTCTCAGGACCTACTAGATTTGCAGTTACACAAGTTCACAACATCAGATCTTCCTTTGAACTGTTCATGTGAGTTAGATTTGTCATCATCATAACAACTCGTCAAAATGAATGTTATTGAATGTTATATCTGCCCCTCCTCAAATGCAAGACAACCATTACATGTGTAAGACACCAGAAACATTCCAGCAACAAAACATGCAAATTATGACATGGCCAGTTTGAGTAATTACTGCGTATTGTGTGCTTTGTAATCAAAGCAGTCTTAATATCAGGGGCAACCTGTCCCATGTGGACATAAAACCTGAAATATAGTCAGTGACATGGTCATCCTTTGAAATTTTACTTTTTGAGGGGGTTAAATATGCCTCTCACAATTTTGAGGTAACCGTTATAGCACAGGCCATTTCTATCTATCTAACTGTATTCATTGGTTAAACATTGAAAGATAAAACAAGGGTTAAGCGTAGACCTGACCTTTGTGGTGAAACTGAGCTATTCAAATCCAATTTGTCTATGTATGTATGTGTGTGTGTATATATGTTATTAATCCTTATGAGAAATATTGAGTTTCTGACCAGATTTATTTGAGATATTCATTTGGATTTCTCATTTTATAATAAAGGAGGGATGTTGGTTAATAGACAGGAAGTAAAGAGACTAAGATTGTGAAAAGGTAGCCTGTTTTAAACCTGGTGTAATTGACTATGATCTGTTATTTTGTATTTCATGACTTTTGGGAGTGCACCCATACTGATCTTGGATGATTGTCTGAATTGGGTGTTGCATGTCAGTCATTATGTTATGTTGTAGTGTCCTCGATCTAATGGTCAGTTGTTGTTATTCAGTGAAAGTGATGGATCCAATTGGTCCTCAGTATCGGTCAAACATAGTTTACGACTCTACAGTGATGCATCCTTAACCTCAAAAGTAACCGCTCATCTCTAAAAACCTTGATCATTAAAGCTGGTCGGGCTGCTCTGCATTATCCTAAAACTGTGTTCTCCTGTTGGCTGCTACCAGAAAGCGTGGAGGCCCACCAGAGAAGCTTTGATCTGGGCATTCAGCTTGGTCACCAACGGCGCAACAAGGTTTTTCTTTCTATAATATAAACATTTTATCGCATGTGAGTTGACAGTAATATAAAATGAACTGTTCCTGTAACGAAATTGCAATTTTGTCGCAACATTGATAACAAGATGCCAGTATTGGGGTCCTGGTCTGAATAATGGATCTTTACTGAACTGGCTCCCAGGATGTGCTGGCATGGGTCAAAAAGCGCAGGAGAACCATCCGCAGGGAGGACCTGATCAGCTTCCTCTGCGGGAAAGCGCCGCCGCCCAGAAGCAGCAGAACCAACCCACGGCTGGCCATGATGGCCCCCAGCCGAGCCAACCCCTCACCGGAGACGGGCTCCTCTGTGGAGACGGACCTCCAGCCCTTCAGGGAGGCCATAGCGCTGCATGGTGAGATATAGATGAGTCTCCCGATTCCAAATGCTCTGGGAGATTGAATGGTGACTGTTTACAGAAGTTTGTTTTCTGGCACATCTGAGAAGGGTTATTATAAATTCTGGAACATGGTCATTCCTCTCATTTGCATAATAATGAGAGCAAAATCAACCGATTGTTTTTGCCGTATCTCATTTGTAAAGGAGGCAACACCATGTCTTTGCAAGGGATTCGGGGCGATGGTCCTGTACTCGGCCTTTAGCCTTTTTAGCTAATGTGAGCCCAGAAGGGGTTGGTGAAAGTAGTTCTGGGTAAGGGAGGAAAATGGTTCTCACAAGCAGATCTAGCAGAAGCCAGTATTTAAATAATTTAAAGTGAATAAAGATCAGCTGTAAAATATTACACATCTAATCATAAACCTAGGAATGACTTGTACAGGACTGCTGTTTTCTGATGTTTTTTGTTCAAAACATTCCTTGGTGACTAATGGAAAAGGCAAGAGTAAGTATATCACAGGTGTCCTTCACTCCGGCTCACGCTGCCACATGTCGTTCAGAGATAAGCGGCGGTTTGTTTCTATTGGCCAATAATGTAAGTTAGGGTTAGTTTGTCACTTCACCAACCTTAACATGATTATTTATCTGGATTTCTTTCTCACTATTTTCTAGGGAGAGAGAGTGTTTCGCAAAACTATTTTGGTTGGCGTGTTTTGTGTTGGTCCTTGAATGTCTTGGGTTACCCAAATACCAGTATGTCTTGGTCAGCAAAGTGGCTCTTGTCAAGCCGTCTCGCAATATATTGACAGCCGGACGACTCTGCATCCAAACTCGTACGCTGTCACGCATTGCTTTCATGTTTGACATCACAGAGCGTTGGATTTCAACCTCTGGCTCCCAACACTTTGTAATATTATTTGGGTGCCACTACGAGCTGCATGGTGGGTGTTTACAGTCTGGTGAAACGTTGGAAACCCAATAAAGATGCTCTTTCCTCCTCAGTTATCATTGTTTGTGATAATGTGATGAAGATAACTGTTGGGGACATTCAAAGTCATATACATTAACATGGTCTGGTTGTGCACGTGGATAAACTGATGGTTTCCTGTCTTGCCCTCATTGGATAAAACCCTCCGTTGCAGCATTTAAAAGAACTATATTTTGAAGGCTAGATTAGCTTTCTGTAATCTAGAGTTCACTCCGAAAATATCAGAAAATTATCAAATCTTCCCTGTCAAAACAAAAACTTTCTAGACAAAGGGGCAAAAACCATGTGTGACCAGCCATCAGGAGGCTTTTTTGTCCATTAGCTGACCACTTTGGCTCCTTATATCATGATTTCATCCTGGTATCATAGCTGTTGCTACTCCTACTTGACCCCTCACTCCTTTGTCCCAGGTCTCAGTGGAGCCATGGCGAGTATCAGCGTGCGATCCGGGGCCCCCGGGTCCCCCACCCATGTGAGCGGGGGCGGCGGCAGCAGTGGCGGCGGAGGGCCCGGCCAGGGGCCCGTGTGCCGTAGCCGGCGCAACGGCCTCCATGACGTGGACCTGAACACTTTCATCTCTGAGGAGATGGCGCTGCATCTGGACTCGACAGGGTCCGCTTCGGCTGGCGGAGGCGGGGCGAGGAAACGAAACTCCACCCAGTGCAATGACGTCATCACGGACTCCCCCACCCACAAACGCAACAGGATGATCTGATGGGCAGTCTGGCTGCATGTTTGTGTAGGTGGCGGGGTGGCGGGCAGCGCCCGGCGGAGCCAAGGCTTTTGCGGCGAGAGGGGTGGGGGGCGGAGCGGCTGTCAACAGAAAAGCGAGCGGACAGGGACCTCCAGCTGAGCGGCTCTGCGGAGGATCTTGGCTGGGGAAGGGGGGTGAGGTGGGGGGAATCCCGCAAACCCCCTCTTCCAGCAGCACGGCGCTCCTCTTCGTCTCCTCTCCGGCCACGCACGTCGCTGCTCCGGGTTCGAAGCACTTGACAGGAAGTTGTCACAGAGACCCCGCGTCCGCCCCCCCCTCCCGGTCCAGCGTCCGCCTGGAGAAGAGAGGAAGGACGAGCGCCGCCCGCCGCATTCTGGGAGGCAGACCGCCGCGCCGCTCCGAAATCAAAGGCACTTGACCCTCGACCCCGCCCCACGGCCTGCCCGCCCTCCACCTCCACCCGTTGGCCCTGCCTCGCCCGCCCGTCCCCGCCACTGGGAAGCGAATTAAGTTGTTTGCCAAACCCTCGGAGCCAACATTGTCAGAGATCCTGCTCTGCTGTTTCTATTTTAGTTTTATTCTGTTACAAGTCCAACGCCCGTCGCAGCTCTCATCCCGACGACGCCTGACACGCCGACCGGCGGAGCTCTGCCTCCACAGCAGGCTGCCTGCCAGCCAATCACCCTCTAGTGCTTAGATTTTAGTTTGGCCAGTTTTTATTTTCGTTTTGTTATTATTAGCACCAGTGTTTTAACTCGTAGGTTTTTCTCACCCTTTTGCAGGTTCTAGCCAAGTCCAATTCACCAAACCTCTGTATTTTTTATTTTTTTTCTCTTCCTATCGATGGTTTTTGGAAAGCAACCGGTTTGTCTACGGCTCCCGGCTATCGAGACATGGGTCTGCCTCCCCCTTTGTCTCCCTCCGTCCCCCCCCGCGTTCCGCCCCCAGTCTTACTACAGAAGCAGCTGCTGTTTGATGTGATTGTGTGACTTATTACGAGAGTTGCAATAATGATTTCATTTTCTTTTGCACTTGGCTTTCGACCCTAACTCATGCAAGCAAATCGACTCTTCCATGTGGTGGTTGTTGTTTGTTTCTTATCTCCCAGGTTTCAAGTTGTAGCCGTCGCACGCCCGCTCCAGGCCGCTCAGCAGAGGCTGCTCGGCCACGGGTGGATGACTGGGAAACGGAGCACGTCTTCATCAAGCGAGTGGTCGCTGGTGCATTTCAATGTGTCGGGCCTCGTCCCGCACACAAACGCACACCCTGAATTCTCTCTGGCAAAGCAATATAACCCCCGCACTCTGAATTCCTGGGTGGTGTGTGCCAGGCGGGGTGCAGCCCGTAGTCTTGGTTTCTAAGGGGAGCGTGCATTACCGAAACATGGGTGCGTGGGAAAGGTTTGGTGGTGGTGGTGGTGGTGGTGGTTTGGCACGGAACAATGCAAATCGGGCGGAGGAACGAGGGGAGGCATCACTACCACACACGTCAAAGCACGAGGGGAGAGGGGGGGATCAAATGGTATTAATCAGTCCGGTACTTTCCTTCGTTACTTTTACCCATTTGTGGGGTCTTTTGGTCGCTGTAGATTCTTTGGACCCCCCCCCCCCCCCACACTCGCATGCAGACGCAGGTTCTGAATTCTCCAACTGATCCTATCTATTATTTTTACCGAACAAATGTAGACTTAACCCAGTCAGTTTCGGCTGACGCATAATCCGTTTCTCTCGCCATAAGGTTTCTTAACGTGCTGCTATCTGTCAGAGAAGCAGGAAACCTGGTTCCTTCTCTTCAATATCTCTAGCTATTTGATACGGACTGGTACCGGATGTTTTGTCTGGGAGGATCTTCGCTACCGACGGCCTATTTGTTCATCCCTGGACTTTGGTCACCACCCCCCCCCACACACACACACACACATGTCACATCTGTGAAGTGGGAACCCCCCCCCCCGTGCTGGTCGGCCTTGGACTTCTGTTACATTTCCATCCAAAGATTCAGCCCAATAGATGAGTTAGCTTTTTGTAATCATATGTGATTGCTTGCTGACATAGAAAAACCCAAACTAAGTTAATTTGTCTTTTGTTGAATAATCTGGCATATTGAATTTTAAGAAGTTTATTTTATTTTTTCCTAATTGCACAGCAATCATACCACTAAACGGGGTTTTGGAAAATGTGAGGTCTAGCAGGGGGAGCGAAGTTCACTCAAAAGACAGAAATCTGAAGGGGAGTGAACAAGTAAGCTCAATGGGATCGGGGGGGACTTGAAATGTCTCATGAAGTGAAACATAGGAAGTATCCCAAATAGGACCCCGCCCCATTCTCAGGCCTACTGGGTGAGGTGGAATCCCACCGTGTGTTTTGGTAGGAATATGCTGTGCTGATGATGGTAGAAAGAGAACTGAAGGTTGAGAATGACCGCCATCATGGATTCGCAGGAATACTCGTTAAGTATTGATGTTTTGTTGGACAGGTTCTCCCTTGTCTTCATTTGCAACTTGACTCATAAATGTTATATTTAATTCAAACGGGATTGGCAACTTCTCATTTCACATCCATGTTTTGGGCGGTTTGTGAAGTAACCGATTTGCAACAAAGTAATGCTACTTTTGGAGACGGCGCCGCACCACTTAAACGTGTATTCTGAGTTTGTTCTTTGTCCGAGCACATAATTCAGATTAGGATTGTGCCATTTCTTCTATTGCCGCTATTCCTACCTTCACACGCTCATGAGTTAGGCAGGCACTTTAAAAAAAAAAAAAAAAAAAAAAAGGTCTTGCTATCCCCCCTCCTCAACCAATCAGAGGTCTTCACCACATTTTTGCCTCAAAGGCCAAACTCATGCCACGTCTCTCTGGAGCCAACACTTCTCAGCTGTTTTCTTGATATTTCTTATTTGTTTCAAATAATAAATGGCTAATCTATATACTTAACATTTAGGTGTTGGTATGATATGTGGTTCACATTGTGAAAGAAATACAACTGAAACCATGGAATTGCAATTTGATGTACCATGTTTCAATAAAAAAGGAAAAAACATTGTTTGGCTTTGTTCAGCGGTCATTTTAGGTGTCTCACTAAAAGGGTGCCGTTACATAGTTTAACCTTGTGGCATATGGAACTGCATTAATGAGCACAGCCATTTGCAAATCTTGGGAGTAATTTCTTCAAAGTGTAAAATGTCAGTAAAACACAAGGCAAGAGGGTGCTTGACGGCATTTGACAATGTTATATTTTTCTTTGTCAGTTTTACATTGCGAGATGTTTTACTTCAAACCTTTTTAATACATTGCATGCCTGTATCCATCCTTGTGAAAGCCTTTTTCATATTTTTTTTTAATGCGGTGTCTTATAACAGAAGCGAAACATACAGTCCTCTAGTGTTCATGGCAGAAACACGGTAGATAATCAAACTGCCTTTTACAATGGATTTGCAATCACTTGCGATGTCATGATGAAATAAAAACAAGCGGTTATTAAATACATGTTTGGTAACAACAAAAACGTGGAGGCCGGTACAGTTTGACGGGTGGGGAAGTTTGTGTGTGTGACCAGTGGGCCGAAAGGAAATGTCCACGCTGTCCTTCATCCACAGCCAGGTCTACCGTATGAATACCCCTCCCCTGTTTGGTCCACAGATGAGCCCATATGCTGCTGCTTCCCCATCGCCATAAATATATACGTGTGATTCAAAGGCTTTTTCTCAGAACTCGATGCAGCGTTCATCACTGCTACAGTTAAATAATCAGCCTGGAAATTTCTTAAACAGGTCTAAATGCGCTGGTGAGGGAGGGTAAGATCAGCTGCATGGAAGGGGAGCGGAGCTTAGATCTGGCTGAGAGGCAGGAACTTCTGGTAGTAGCTCTTGGTCACGTCGATCATCAGGTCCTGCGTGCACTCTGGGAGCTCACCTGAAAATAGCCCTGCGGGGGAGGTTGGGTGAGGGGATGCATAATGTTAGGATGAAAAAACTTGTGCACACACATTCAAGACACACACACACAAAAGTATGTGGACATCCCTTCTTTAAACAGGTGCATAAAATCAAGCATCCAGCCATGAAATCTCCTTAGACAAACACTTGCAGTAGAACGGGTCGAACCAAAGAACTCAGTGACTTTCAACATGGAACTATCATAGAATGCCACCTTTTCACCAAATCAGTTTGTAACATGTCTGCCCTGCTAGACCTGCCACAGATAACCCTAAGTTCTGTTATTATGAAGTGGAAACATCTAGGAGCAGCTCAGCCACGACTGGGAGCTGAACTGGACCGCCGAGCGCTGACGTGTAAAAGCCGTCTGTCCTGCAACACTCACTACAGAGTTACAAACTGTTTCTGGAAGCAACGTCCGCACCGGAGCTGTTAGTCCTGAACTTCATGAACTGGGTTTCTGTGGCAGAGCAGTGGCCTACGACCACCATGCGCAATGCCAAGCATCGGATGGAGGGTGTAAAGCACGCCGCCTGGACTCTGAAGCAGTGGAAATGCATTCTCTGGAGTCACGCTTCACCTCTTGCGTATGATGGAGGAATATGTGTTCCTGGATGGAGGAATACGTGTTCCTGGTGGATCCCAGGAGAACGTTACCTGCCTGAATGCATAGTGCCAACTGTCAAGTTTAGTGGTGGAGGCAGTTTTTCATGGTTTGGGCTCAGCCCCTTAATTTCAGTGAAGGGGAATCTTAATGCTACGGCATACAATGACATTCAAGAGACTTGAGGGGCCTTTTCTGTTTCAGTGTGACAATAGAGTGCTGCGGAGATGATGTATTTTTGTCGGCCAACCTGGAAGTTCGATTTTTTTCATTGGATTTTGGATTAGATTGCAGACAAAAGTTTATGATACCTACACGTTTTGTTCAGCCAGATGATCTTCACAAATTGACACCACTATGATTTTTGAGGCGTAAATGTGATCGCCAGAAGTAAAAAGCTGACGTGAGGCTATAAAAGAACTACCCCACGGTGGCATGACTTGAACGTCCCCACCACTAAGCTTCCAACTTGTCATTTGATTTTGCACGCGTACCTCTTCCACAAAGGCTTGGAAAGTTTGAGTTGGAATAGTTTGCAAGAGCACGAGTCTAAACACAACTACAGGCTGTAAAGGCGGACTGGTGACTAGATGACTTTCAGTGTTCAGCGTGATGACGTTTAATGCCCCCGACAGCCTCCGTAGTCTCATTTAGCCACTTGTTAGAAACCGCCTTCTTTAAGACACGTAAAAGCTTCAAAATTCACCAGTGGGGCATTCATGTCGTAGAACAAAATGTGACAAACTCTTAAGCTTGTGTTAATAACAGACCTTATTTCAGGCATCGAACCAAAAACCCATTAAAAAAACCCATTGACTTTCAGATGACGAGGGAACAGGAAGTGCAAAAATGCGAACTCATTTCCGGATTTTAGGACTCTTAGGACTTAGGATTCCTGCAGCACTCTTTGCCCCTGTGCACAAACCGAGTTCCATAAGGAAATGGTTAACTGACTCTAGTGAAGAAGAATGTGACTGGCCTGCACAGAACCCAGACCTGAACCCCATTCAACACCTTTGGGATGAATGGGAACGAGCTGGGCCCCATTGCCATCAGCGCCTGACCTCACTGATGCTCTTGGTCGGAATGGAAGCAAATCCCTGCAGCCATGTTCCAAAATGCACACTTTTTTTTTTGCATGGTTTCAGATGGCATTTCGTACCTGCGTATTTTGACCAAACATTGCGTGGTTGGTACATAACATGGGTGCAGGTTGGAAGGTCTGTGTGTGTGTGTGTGTGTGTGTGTGTCTGACCTGGGCAGCTGGAGAAGACCGTGAAGGGGGGCACCACCGTCTCGGGGGGCAGCACCGTGTTGTCTAAGATCTTGCAGCAGTCCTTCAGCACACACCGACGCCCCTAGAGACGCCGCACAGCGACAGCAGCCTCAACCGCCAGCGGGACACACGCATTCAAGATGAACACTTCTCAATTTGGATGTGAAGAATCGTGAACTTCCTGACGGACCCCAAGTGCCTCACTCATTTTCCCCTGCTGGTTCATTTCATTTTCATTGCTTCTTACACCAGAATCAGTTCATTTACGGGGAATTTGTCATGTGGTGTATTTCTCTACAGAAAATAAAGTCTTTAGGTCAATTCAATTTGATTAAAATAAACATAAATATTATTATTAGTAGTATCTAATAACAAAAATATATATTTTACAATAATAATAATAAAAAATAGCGAATAAAATAAACAAATATACAGAAATTGCCCAAAATACAGAGCAGAAATATTCAAATATATAAATATATGGAATATACAAAGGGTGATTCCACGCTCAAGATAAAATTATTGGTATAGATATATGGGGTATAAATTGAATTGAAGAAATGCAGTGCTTAACTTAATAATTGAGAAAGCTCCAGAGTTTCACAATGTAAACACACTCTCCCTTTAAAGATTAGGTCAGTGCCAGTGCCAGTGCTTTACACAACGGCTGGACATGCTGCAGTGGCCTCTTTTTATCCTCCATAAGAAATCAACGGCAAATCTCAAGTTATATTCAACTTCATCTCGATATCAGATCTCCGATTGACATGGTCAAAGTCAGAGCTGATTGGCTCATAACAGGAAGCTACTCGGAGGCGACACGGAATGTGATTGGCCTTAATGTCAATTTGTCGATTATGTGGCGGTAAAACTATAATGGAACACCTGGTCCATTTCTAAGTCAGAATTACAGAAAACTGTGGTCTTGACTGAGTGAGTGAGTGGGAGAAGAACAGTCTTGCTCTCTTTCATGACCAAATATGCTGCTTCAGTCCTTAGTTGGTGCAGTCCCACTGAACCACCCAGGCCAGACGATGTGACATCCATGTGATTGCTCAGAACCCTCCGGCAAAAAAAAAAAAAAAAAGGGATTCTGCACCATCCTTTGTTTGCATCCACGTGTCTGTCTTCACACCCTAATTGGTGAATATAGATATTTTTACACACACGCACGCACACACACACACACACTTTGTTTCACGGCCCTACTCACGATAACGCAGTTTTTGCCGATGTGGACGTAGGAGCCGATCTGCGCCGCGTTGACCACACAGTCCTCCTCGATGAAGACGTGGTCCCCTATGTGCAAGGGGAAGAAAGCCACTCTGCGGAAGTAGGGAGAGAAGAAATTGAGGCGATGAGCGGCGAAACTCACACACAGTTCATCAGACTGCCACTAGGGGGAGGATCCGAACATGTGATGCGATTACGGCTTCGGTGTGAAGCGGGCTTAAGAACGGGGTTAAAAACACCAACGGTCGGCGAGAGAGGCAGCGGTGTTCGCGTGCATCCTCGTGCCCCTTCGGCCTGCAAAATGGGACTCCTCTGGTAAAAAATAACATGTAACCATTTTTTGTCATTTTTCCAAGCTATATTTTCACGGATTGGAGGTTTTACGGTGCGTCACAGCAAGTCTTTTCAGGAGTTGGGCGTCTCACCCTTTGCTGAACTTTTTAAAAGGGGGTCGGATGACACTTCGACTCTTGACCACACAATGTCTGCCCACCCTGACGTTGGCCAGGTCCCCTCTGATGATGCAGTCATTCATGACGATGGTCTGAGAGACAGACCGTCAGACAGACAGACAGACAGACAGACAGAGAGAAAGAGAGAGAGAGTGTGTGTGTGTATTAGCCACATTAGCATAGTAGACACAACATTGACAATGCGATTGAACGTGTAAACAGTCAATGTATTCTTTTTTTTTTTGCCCCCTCACTTTCCCGTTGAGGACGATGTTCTGGCTCCCGCACAGCACGGACTGTCTGCTTACTTTGTTCCCAGATGCCTGAGGAGCAAAAAGAAATGAATAGCACAGAGACGCTCGATTGGTTAGCGACCATTACTAGCAGCGTCTACACCGCCTAGCTAACAGCACCTGGATTAAAATACGTTACCGTTTCGATGTATTCCGCCTTGTTGTACAGAATTTCCGATAATTCCATGTCTAGAGGCTCTTTTTGGGGAGGGGGGGGGGTGGTTTACAATCCCGCTATTTAAACAAATCTGCCAAACATTCGCTGCGTGTGGTTGAATCGCTAGTGGTCGATGCCGCTGTGTGTGCGCTGTGCTGTCACCGCTCCCTGCTACCGTCGGAAGCAGACCCGACCAATAGAGTACAGAAACAACGGTGGTTTTGTTTACTGTATTTATTTAAAAAACAAACAAACAAACAAAAAAAACAACAACTGGTGATGATGAACAAAAGTTTGTCTGAATTTTCAAGGTACGTTTGACGATTTGTCGTTTACAGAGATTCAACTCCACTCTTCTTGATTTAGACGTCACGTTTGTCTCGGATCGATTGGCCTTCCCTGTCCATCTCCGGCCTGTACCTCAGAAATGTACGACGCTTCCCATTGAGATTATTATTTTTTTTTTAATGTATTATTTGTATTATCACCTGGTTAATGGCTCCGTTCTTACTTCTGGTTCTTGGTGGGGAAAGAAAAAAAAAACCTTTTTCAAAAAGCGTTTGAGGCGGAACGAACGCAGACCGCGATGCGCACATGCGCGCCGCAGAGCAGCTCTGACGCCATTTCTCTCGCGCGTTGCACCACGGGAGGCTGCGTCTCAGTCATGGCGTCCCGCGTCCTAGCGCAGTGTGTCCGCTCCCTGGCGCGGCTTCCCGCGGGGAGCCTGGCGACCAGGGCCGCCGCCGCCGCCGCCGTCCCCGCCGCGGCCAGCCAGCGGCCCTTCTCCATCGTCTCCGCGCAGCAGCGGACGCGGTGGCTCGGGCACCACCGGGTGAGGACGCCACGGGCCTAGCGGTGGAGGAGCGGTGTGACCTACCGGCGCCTTTCACGGCCAGCGGGCGTGTGTGGGACGCCGCGTCTCCGTCTTTTTTTTTTTTAATGTTTTTTTTTTTTTTTGTTTTGTTTTAAACATTCACACGTTGTTCTGCTGGAAACACTCGACGCGGTTTGATTCGTTTTCACTTTGGGTCGAGGCTGCGTGAGTCGAGGCGGGGCTTTAGTCGCGTTTCGACCGAGTCGCTATCCAGGTAATGTCGAGCTAGCTTAGCTTGTGGATACTTAGAAACCACCATTTCCACGCTCGCTGCGTCCCCCTACTTCGTTCGGAAGTCGCCCGGGAGCGGAATAAAGTCGCTTTCCGAGGCGTAATGGAACTGGGAATAAATACAACGCGTCATGTGCCACGGGGCCAGACGCGGGTCGTTCGAAACCATTCCCGGGGTGGTCTGACCTCAAGCCCCGTCCAGCGCCCCGCTCCGTCGCAGCGTCTGACACCGGAATGAACGTCTTGCTCCTAATTCAGCTCTGGAGCCGTATGGAAAGAGTCTCGCAGTGGAAAACCGACCGTAGCCGTCTCAGTGACGCCGACCGTGTTTTAGGGCGAGGAATAATAAAAATAAAAGAAAGCATTTCAATCAACTCTCTTGACGCGGACGACTGAGAGGTCGAGCCGCCTCCGCCCGTTGGGAGATCCCAGCAGAACGTCCCAAACAGCTGGACGGTCGAGAAATGTGGTTGTTATTGTCGCCGTCACATCGTTCGTACAGTGCCAGCCCATTGCATCATCAGAGACGAGGACAGCCACTGTTTCTGTTTTCCCCATTTAGGAGGCGCCATAGCGAACTTTTGTCATAACCTCAGGGTGGGCTTCTTGTCCGTTTGTACTCCTGGGCAAACTTTCAGCGCCATTCCAAGCGGCGAGTCTCGGGGACGCTTGATGAATATCGGGCCCCGACCCGAGGCTCGTCCGTCCGAGCTCACACCCGAGTTGATGACGTTCGAACCGCGCCTGAAGTGAACCCACGCCTTACCCTCCTCCTCCTCCTCCTCCTCCTCCTCAGGTCCCCTCTGTGGGCGTGTTGTGCCGACAGTATGGAGACCTGCCCCCGCTCACTCTGGAGACCATCAAAGACCGCGTCATGTACGTCCTCAAGCTTTACGACAAGATCAGCCCAGAGAAGGTACGGGGGGGGGGGGAGACATATTCAGAAAACCCGGCTCGGTCCGCGTGGTGAGCGGTATTTTGCGACGCGACCACCCCCTTCTGATTTTTTTTTTTTTTCTTTTGTGGTTTTCGCCGGCATTGATCCACAGCTGCAGACCTCGTCTCACTTCATGAAAGACCTTGGTCTGGACAGCTTGGACCAGGTAGAGATCATCATGGCCATGGAGGACGAGTTTGGTGAGTCCCTTGCGACGTCCCAGTTGTGTGTTAGTGTTTTGAACTGATTCTCAAGCACGCTTCACACCGTATCTCAAATCCCGTCCGACAGTTGGACGCGAGATGAACTGAGCTTTGCGTCACAAAACATCCGTGGGGAAATGTGAGGAGCTTTATTTTTCCAGGGCAGCGAGTATTTTGTTCACCGTGTTCCATTGTGGAGAGTTTTAAACTCCCTTTATATAGTGTTTGCAAAGTGTGACCATAAAAAAAAAAAAAAATACCCACAATTCATTGACTTTAAAAGACATTTATTGATAGTGCCTGTTGTGGCGTCCAAGGATAACGTTAATAAACATCATGACTTTATTTGGTTTTATGCCCAGCTCCAATAAAAAGAGAGAAACTCGACGGACATAGGTCGCGTCGTGGTTTTGGACCTAAAGTTTATTGCGAGAGCTGGAAAATCCGAACGCATCCCGGCGCCTCAAACGCACCGCGTCGCAGCTTTCTCCCGTGCACAATCAGAATCTTTGTTCCCGTCGTTTCTCGGCTTCGGCTGTTACTTGATCGATCTGTTTTCCTGTCCACTCCCGCTGCCACGACTTGTGAAAGTGCTCGTATTGATAAGTGTTGTGTTTTTCAGGGTTTGAGATCCCCGATGCAGAAGCTGAGAAGCTGATGAGTCCTGCCGAGATTGTACAGTACATTGCAGACAAAAAGGATGTTTATGAATAGTCTACTGTGGCCGCACTCGACAGGCAAGTCCCTCCGTGTTATTTATCTTCCAATTTTTATGGACACAGTCACTGAATGAACGGAGAGCACCGTCCAACTCCGGAGGGCTACTTCAGCAGCATACAATAATGAATTAAAGGGACTTTCCTTTTTATATTGTCTTCATTTTGAAATTTTACAAGTTGACACTTTAAGGGTTCCTCCTGTAATATTTTGCCTTCTTCTTTTGCCAGACTCAGTAATTGCGGAGCAGACGAGCGGCAAACATTTCCCACTTCCTGGGCTCTTCTCCCTCCCCTCTCTACGTCATTGGTGTCTGCTGTTTTACTGTATTTAAATGAACATGTCCGTATACTTTGAGGAGCCTTGGGATTAAAAAAGAAATTCTACAGTGCTGTGTAATTCTTTAATCCTTCCACTGTTATCATGCCCCTGATGTATGATCGCTTGTGAAAGACCAATAAAGTTCTGTATAGTTATAACGATCCTCCGGTAAGCGATGTTCTGTGGCTGAGATTTGTTTGGTTTTCGTTTAAACATAGGCTGCATGTGGGTCCCAGCATGTCTTCTTCCTTCTGATAGGCTGCGATTAAATCCTGTCAATGCAGATTTTCTAGCTGTGATTTCCCAGACATCCGTGTATATACACACCAACAAACAGAAGTGATAGACAGGAGAGCTTGCGCACAAAGTTACTGTTCATTTGTGGGTTTGCTTTGATTACCCCCGTTATGAAAGGTACATTTAACATCAAATATTACTTGCACATGACAATTGAGTTCAGAGTATGCCTTTAATCTAGTTATCAGTGACGAGCTGAGAACGGTACGACATTGATCGAGACAGTTTTAGTATGATGTGAGACATGATCCAGGGTTGTGGTTATAAATATTGCAGTCATGACAAAAAGGCAACACCCCGAGGATAATGGCGCAGTAAAAAAACGGAACTGGCGGGGGTTTGACAGCAGAGGGAGCCAGTGGTGGTTTGTTAAATCTTATGTAGATTTCTGATTAAAGACCATCCACTGCTTTTACTCCCATCACTTAAATAAGCATCAGCTGTTGTTTTTGGTACCCCCCCCCCCCCCCCCAAACAAAAGGAGCGCAGGTTGTGTGGAATGCTCTTACTGTGCATGCGCAATGGACTACATAACGGCGGTGTCCTCAGTCTGATGGTTTGCCAATTTATCCACAACTTCAACTGATCACCCAGGCTACCACCACACACCGGGGAGAGAAATACAGAAAAGACAGTACCCACTGGTTCACTGTTAGTCTTTTATTGAGGGTTGTACCCAAGTTATACAGCCTTTGTACGCTGGCCCCGGGAGCCAGGGGGTTACAAACAGTTATCAGTATACGAGTACAGCCAACAGAAGACTTCACTACATACTACTCTACACCTTAGTACACATTCTCTTAAGAGCACTAAAATCCAGAAGAAAAAAAATTAACAAAATAAGCAGGAAAAAATAAAATGAACAAACCAAGCAACAAAAAAAGGGGATAAAGAAATTAAATGAAAAAATAAGACAGCATCAGGAGACATTCATTATTAGAGCACACTGGAGTTTTTTTTTTTCTTTTTGCTTTTTTTTTTTTAATGATATACCTTGTAATATCAGGCGACTTAACTTTGTAAATGTTTTATACCCATACAAATAAAGATTGTCCTTCAAAAAGTGCAGCTCCCCCCCACCCAGAAAATAAAAGTTAAGATAAAATCCTTTTTTTTTTTTTATAATTAAGATGACCCGAGGAAGACGTCTGACAAAATATTAAAACAAGAATTAAAATAAAGTACGTCCCGTTTCAGTTTTTTTTTTTTAAGAGCGAAGGGGGGGATGTGGCCCCTTGCTGATTATAGACACTGTACGCGTTGTGTTGGTATAGATAAGAGAGAGATATAATAGCTTCAACAGTCTCCCAAAGCATATGTGCATAACTGGTTTACAAACGATCCAACTACACGCTCTGGATTGATAGAATCTCATATCTATATATATCTATATATAGATAGATATATATCTATATCTATATAGATATATAAAATGTATAAAAACAGTAATTTAAAATCTGCACTTACACCAGTTTTCCCTCAGCCTTAAGTCAAGCTGGGAAATGAAAAAAGGGGACTTTTGAAAATCTTTTACCTTCACGCCTCGCCTGCTACAACTGGCCCGGTGGTTTTGCCCGAGGTACTTTTTTTTTTTTCCTTTTTCTAAATGAATTTTCTTTTTATCAATACAACGCTTTTCAAACAATGGCACGACACGAGTCAGTTTGAGGAATATCAGCGGGGGGGGAATCCTGTCTCATCTGTACGTTGGTTTTGTCTCTATCTGAAATACATTTATATAGATATATGGTTACTTTTTTGGGATATTTCAAGAAAGCGAAGAAAAAAAATAACAATAAACAAGATAAAAACCCGAGGTGGACATGGAAGCCTGGGGCTTTTTTTTGTTTTGTTTCCATTTATTTTAGAAACACTCCACTGCATAGTCTCTCTGAGCAACGATCCCTCCCACCCACCCACCCACCCACCCCCCCCTTCCCACAATATCTTTGTGCTGGTTATACTAAAGCTTTTCATCAGTTTTCAAGGGTTTGGGTGTAGTCACACTAATGCAATAAAACAACAACAAAAGAGCAAATCCTCACAGTTTTCCCCCTCCCACACACCAAAAAATAAATCTATGTAGTCGCCGGTTCTGGTTTTGTGTGTTTCATGGATGCGACGTGTGTGTGCATATATACTATAGCTGATTTGCTCACAGGATAAGAAGTTGAGGGGAACGAGTGAATTGAAATAGAACGTGGTCGACACTTGTCTTGGACCTGCTAGGCAGTCTGTTAGGGATTGTACGTTGCTCGTCCTCCCACTCAATAAAGGTTTCTCCACATTGTCGTCTTCAAGCTTTATACATTGTCTGGCTATGTCAGTATTCACACAAACGCTAAAAAGAACGAACCAATCAAAATCAATCCCTTTCTTTCGCTCCTTCTCTCCACTTCCCGCTCCTTCCTGGATTTGGCATGACAGTGAGTTCAAAGTCTCTTACACACACACACACACACACACACACACACACTATATGCAGCACGGGCGTGAGGCCAGGTACAGCGACCCCCCCCCCCCCTCCAAAAAATAAACAACAGTCCAGGGACCCTAGAGGAAATGACTACTACATGGACGATTCTTGGAGTAAAGCAGCCTCCACAGCCAATCAGGAGAGGGGATTCCCAGAGAAAGTCATGGCGGACAAATGTGTGGTCACCCAATCCCACCCAAAACAAAGGAGGCTGGAGGATGTCTTCTACCATTAAGGTCTTAAGACTTTGAGGAGGGGTGGAAAAGGTTGCACAAAAACACTTCTAAAAGTACTTGGCTCACATTTTGCTTGGCTCACCCCCCCCCACCCACCTCAACTCTCCTTCGCAGCCTATAGCACACAAACACACACGTTACCCTGTCACAATACTAGATCACACACATGCACCTTCCAGAACCAGTTGTAAAGGGCCCTCCCCAGTCTCTCCGTGCATCTACTCAAGTGCAAAATCCAAGGCTTCGAGGTGCCGATTTGTCCACGAAACGGTGATCTCGCGACGCATTTTCCGAGCCCAAAAAGACAACGGGGAAAAAAATGTGATCATTCCAAAGCACGCGTAGACGTATATATCTATATATAAATAGTTTTCTCTAAGCGACGAGGCATGGAATTAAGTAAACCGACGGGGTTCTCGTTGCGGCTTTTTTTCGATAAAAAAAACAAAAAAACAAACAAAGAAAAAATAAGTTGTGTGCGTGGCGTGTATATTTGGTAGAGAGCAGTTCAATACTGGCACGCACGACCGTCCAAAGGTCCGGCTAATACTCTAGAGGTTCTGTTGCTCCAACATTTTCGTCAAAAGGAGATTATTTCACGGGTTCAAGCTGAAAAAAAATAAAACACGACGAGCAAACGATTATTTTCCCACCGCTTCTGGTATCAGAGGAAAAAAAACTGTAATTAACTACTTAAATGGGGAGGATGTGATACACAACACGCAAAGTTAAATTAAACTCAAAAATTAATCGTTAAGGTCCATGGCTTCCCCCCCTCCCCAAAAAAAGATGCTTTGAACATCGTCGTTCACGAAACAATCACTGGTATGGTAGTTTAAGCCCCGCCCACCCCTCCCTCTGTTGTTTACATTCACCTAAACCTCCCCCCTCCCCTCCAGCGGTGACACTCATACACCAGTACAGAGCAGCACGACGAACACACACACACACACACACACACACACACACACACACACACACACACACACACACACACACACACACACACACTTAATCAGACCAAGAATTTCAGATGCACCCCTTCCCTGTGCCAAAAAAGAAAAAACATTTTGAAAAATAATATCAATCAAACCCAAAACAGAACAGCACAACAATACAATCATATTCTAGTTGTAAACAGGTAAAAGCCACTTTGTCTTGGTTGCATCTGCAGGACACGAGTAGAAATCAAGGCAATGAAATGTGGACGACTTTTGCACTGTTAAAAGAAATTATTATTAGCAATAATAATTTGATCAAAACCGATCAGACTTTTCTTTTCTAGCTTTTTGTTCTCTTCCTCGACCTTTTGAGTTTCTCAAACGCAGCGACAGGAGCCGTTCACAATAAGACAGGGACAAAGAAAAAAAAAAAAAAAAAAGGAAAATGTGTGTAAATATATATATACATACACATATACACACACACATATATACACATACACACAAAATTCAAAGTTTTGTAAGTTAGAGACTTAACTTATTTCGTGAGACGTGGGAAGAGAAAAAAATAAATCACGAGCGCCTCTCTGGGCGCTACAGTATATGCATAGATACAGCTTCTCATTTCAATTGGTTATTTTGTTGGTTTCTGCGAGACCAAAAGAATTAAAACACGCACACACACACCCCCACCACCCCCGCCCCCCCCAGCAGTTTTACACCATAAGGACGAGGGAGGGGGAGAGGAGGAACGAGAGAGAGAAGGGGGGGCTAAAAGGGAGACCACCCCCCCCCCCCTCCTGATCTTAAAAGACAGCATATTGAAGCGGTGTGTCGAGCTTCTCCAGCTTAAAGCAGTTATTTGGCAGAGGAAAACAAACAAAAAAGAAAAAAAATAATAATAACATTACAGACCTATAACATAAGTTTTTCAGTGCTAGAAGTTGGATTTTCCTTTCCTACAAGTAGTAGTAGTAGTAGTATATTATTATTATTGTTATTATTCAACTACAAGAGGGGTTGGGGGAAACTGGCTTCATTTCCTGAGAACCATTGCTGGTTATTTAGCAGACAAAAAGAGGAATAGTTCAAATAACCAATGCCATGGCCAAAACGACAAAAACAAAACACTGATCCGAATTTCCCAGAGTTACAAACGCATCGTCTTCATCCTCAATAACAGTTTTTCTGAAATATTTTTTTTCCATGTTTTCTGTATATTTGCTTTTATATTTTTTTTTCCAAGATTGACTTTTTTTTTTCTTTTTTTTTTTTTCTACTTTTTATTTTTTTTGGTCTATTTTAATTCCATTTTAATTGTCTCTTTAAAATGAAGGAAGAGTGAACACACCTCGTGCCTCCGAAGTCTTGTAAACAAGAGGTTTGCAGTGTGGCACCTCCAAAACAACATTGAAAGCCTATTCTGAAAGTGCTGTCCCCCCCACCCCCCCCTTCCGCTCCACCCACCCCCACCCACCTGCTCACCCACCCGCTCACCGTGCCACTGAAGTGGTCCGGTTCTGTTGGTTGGTTTTGAGGGGTGGGGGTTGGAAGGCTTGCTAGTCCCATGTTGCTAGTCCCAGCTGCGGCTACAGTCCTTTTGCACTGCAGAGCTCTGCATTCTTTAGTTTTAAAACACAACATCGGTGCAATACTTTGTAATGTCACTTTTAATATCGTCACGCCGTCCTCCTAAGTCCGATTTTTTTTGTATTTTTTTTTTTGTTTTTTTTTTTTAAATAATAAAGTCCTTTTATTTTTGTTTATTTTTTATTTTTTAACTTCTTTCACCTAGCGGTTGATCTCCACGACAACGCAGTAAGGTAGGCGTGCCAAGGCAGAGAGGAGCGAATACACACACGTGTATTCACACACACACACACACACACACACACACACACACACACACACACACACACACACACACACACACACACACACACACACACACACACACACACACACACACACACACACACACACACACACAGGACCTCAATGAGTAAACAGCTACACTGGAAAAAAAAAAACTGGCTGCTCCCTCTATATTGCAGATTATATATACTGAGAAAAACAAACACATTCAGTGCAAAGTTAAAAAAAAAAAAAGAAAAAAGAAAAAAGCTCATACTCCAACGATGTCAGCAAACACAAAAACAAACAAAAAAAACATAAAAATAAAAATTGGAATTCAAATAAACATGATGAAACAAAAAAAATAATATATATATATATAATAAATGAGCTTGATTGAAGCTTTTTTTTCGGTCTGAAAAGAGCACTACCTGGAAGCAAATATCCATCCGTTCACATTATAGAATTGGCCTGCATGATTCAAGTATTCCGACTGATATGTTTTTGGGCTAAAACAAAGTGGACATATGTGCAGAGAGAGAAACGTAACTTTGTTTTCCACGGGGGGGAGACCCCGTTGTTTCTTTTTTTTCTTTTTGTATATCTTGTAAGTGGAGAAGGAGTCCAACTAGTGCCATTGCGTTTGTTTTTTTTAAACTAGCTTTTTTTTTTTTTTGTTTTTAGTTTTTTTTTTAGTTTTTTTTCTTCAAAAACAATGTTTTCTTATTGTGATTATTTAGGATTCTTGACTGACCCCACGGCAAACCTGTTTGATTGACAGGCAGCTCACATGGAGTCCCCACCCCCTGTCAGGTGATCCACCGGGAGGAAGGAGGTGATTGAAGAGGGGCTGCTGATCCTCCCACCCTCCGTGCCGCTGGAGCTCCCCCACAGGCTGGTGGAATAGTTGGGCCCGCCCCAGAGAGAGGAGCTGTGGAGGTCGCTGCCATTCCACTGGCTGGGCTCCGGACCACGGCTGGGGAAGGGGTGGGACTGTTCCATTCTGCTCTGAGAGGAGCCGATGGCCTGCCAGCCCACAGAGGTGGTGGCCAATGACTGCCCTTGTGCAAAGAAACGATTGATTTCCTCCTCGCTGGCAAACTCTGCCAGAATCGTAGTGTTTCCAAGAACACACCTGGAGGGGCAGACGGGGAATGGTAGGTGAGAGGGCGCGTAGAAAAACACCAAATGTATTAAAATTAGACTTACACTTGACTACACGTAGCATTAAAATACTCAATCCTGACAAAAGACAAATTATTTGAGCTGGTACCCAAGAAATTAGTGAAAGGAGAGAAAGTGCACGTACATGTGCAGGCTCTTCTGGGCCTTGGCGGCCTCGTCCTTGGAGCTGTAGCAGACCACAGCGTTGCCGTGAGGCAGGTTGAGGTGGAATGTGATCAGAGGGCCGTGCTGCATGCACAGCGTCTTCAGGGTGGAGCCGTCAATCTACACACACACACACACACACACAGTAAAAATGATGTTTTCCTGCATAAGTTTGAGTGCATAAAATGAATGTAAAGCCCTTCCTGATTCCAGAGAAGCTATTTGAAATGATGGCTGATTGTGGGTTTTCTGAGAGTGTGTTTGTAGTGTGGACCTGAGGTGTGAGATTCTTCAGAACCAGCCATTGAGTTCTTCCTGAGCTGCTGTTGCTGCCACTATCGGCCCAGCTGGAACCTGAACACACGCACACACAAAATACAAAGAAACAAGAAGTACATTCAGCCTTCTGTAAATCAGTGTTTCCCAAGCCTTTTCTGCAAATTTTTACTGTGTGACAGCATTCATCGTGTTGATCAGATATTCTCAAGTTTGCCTTTCTGCACAAAAATGGCAAGTTCAAAAACTCTCTGGGAATAAACCAAAACCTGAACATCCCCCCTATGGGGTACGCCCCCCAGTTTGGGAACCACTGCTGTAAATAAGCAGATCGATCACACGCCTGTATTCACAAATGTATTCGACCACGTCTCACCAGATGTGTATCTGGACTCAGTGGAGCCCCAGCCCCCCAGCCTCAGGGCGGAGGAGTCCCAGGCAGAGGAGGCCGAGCCGGGCTTCTGTCCGGTAAGGCCGGGGGGTGGCCTGGAGGGCGGGGCCACAGACAGGGCCTTGGGGGGCAGGGGCACCTTCCACAGCTCATGGGCCAGGGATGAGTTGGACACAGAGCCACCGCCAGGAGGCCACTTGGACTCACTAGGTCTGGCTGTATGGGGGGGGCACAGAAAGAGAGAGGGGTGATTACTTCACCTTACACTTCCTGTTAAGTCTTTGTTGTCTCAAAGCAAACAGGCCATTGGAATAGAAAAGTACTAGCAGTTCTAAAGTGGGTGAAACATCTTGTTTCAGTCTGTTTAGCCCTCATCGCAGGGACTTGTTATTGTACTCTGACCATACAGAAATACAGAACTCAACATTGAAATGTAAAGCAAAAGATGCAATACATTTGGAATTTTCAATATCAAATGTGAATAATGGTGGCATTATTGTTACCTGAAGTGCTTTGTGCTGTACTGGTGAGGGAACCGCTGTGGCTGGAGGCACGAATGGATGACCAGGCACTGTTAGAAGGCATCGTGGTGTTCAGTGATGAGGATGGCCCTGCGAGAAAGACACACACCGGTGAGCGCTAGGATCAACAAACTGTTGGTTCTTTATGGACTGTGTGCGAGTAAATCTCGCATTTTACGGCTTAAAAGATTGCTTCCCAATAATTAACCAATTCTCAACAGTATTAAAATTCATTTAGAGATTACAATCATAGTTAAAGAAGTTAAAACTATTCTCCCTCCAGGAGGTCATTCTCCAGTAATGTGATAAAAAAAAAAAAAAAGAAGCTTTGAACTTCTTTGCATCTGTGTGTGTACCGTTGTTCCTGTCCCTGAGGTGGTCTGTGTCACGGACGGTGTTGATGGAAAGGTTGTTGATGACACTGCCGGGGGTCACGTAGGGGTCGGTCTCAGGGTCAATGTTGGGGTAACCTTTCCAAGGCTCCCCAGGCCGGAATTCTGGACACACGTGCACGTACATAGAGGTTATCCATAGGCATCACAAAATGAGCCATTCAGCAATTACGCGGTGTAGTAGCTATAAGAATTCGCTGCTAAACTAGCTCCAAAATTTTTTTTCCCCCCACCGTGTGGTTGGAAATTGTATATATTCAAAACATTTCTGTTGTTTTGTGCCGTTTCTTGTGCATCTGCCACACAAAATCTTTTATTGAGGTTCGAGGACGTAGAATGTAGAGAAATAAAAATAACCATTCTGTGTGCTGTTGGTACGTACCTGGGGGCCAAGTGACAGTGTTTCCGTGGGGAGGGGGGGAGTTGGCACGGGGCGGCCAGCCGTCACCCACAGAGCCCATTGATTGGCCGGGAGGGCTCAGGGGGGAGGGGCCAGGAGAGAGGAAGTCGTAGAAGGGAGAGTCCTCCAGACGCAGGCCAGACGTCATAGCACCTGTGGAGAGACGTCGAGAAGGACACTCGTTTGAGCCTAAAATGAATTCATGGGTTGATTTAAGCTGTCAGAAACAAAAACATACACATGTATACCATGTCCTTTTCATTGACACATACTGTACTGTAGACTTTTCTAATATACATGGCGCTTATAACTTTTAGTGGTGTTAATAATTAACCATTTAGCCATTAACCAACAATAAGAATTTTGACCGATAAATACTATCAGTGAAAAATAAAATAAAAATTTGAACAAAAAGAAGTTTGTTGCCTGGTACAATGTAGGCTATGTAGTTTTATTTGGAGGAACGGCTCCAAGTCTCTCCGCATTCGCATGGAGAGCTGTGTTCGTGTATTAAAATATATTCATAATTCTCCTTTTTTATAAATAGAATACTTTATTTTTTATTTTTAAAAGACCTTATTAATGTTTTTTTTGTCAGGGGACAGTAGGCCCTAATAGATTGATATTGTCAGATAACGGTTAACAAGGGTTGGCTATCGGTCATAAAAAAAATAATTCTAAATGAGCATCCTTATTTACTATGATTATGATAATGTTTTGTACCTTGTAAGAGCCTGTTTTTGTTTTATTGGTCTTATCCTTTAGGGGTGGGTTCTTTGTGACCTTATTGCTCGTTTGTAAAACGGAAATCTCTCTCTCGCTCGCACTCAAACAGACATCCTCCATCATAAACACATGATTGAGTCCTTCTGTGTACCAGGTTTGCTGTTCTGCTCCAGAGGGTCCGTAGCCCAAAGTTTCTTCAGTCTGGACTGGGGGGGCTCCTTGTAGCCTCCTCCAACACTACCACCCATGTCCAGGGATACATTCAGATTGGAGTTCAAGCCTAAGAAAGAGAAAGACAGAATCTGCTTTAATTGCAGCAGTTAGATGAAACCTTTCCCCCCCATTATGACAATTCTACAACTTCAAAATCGACTTATTATCCATTATTGTTAAGAGTTATTTCTACTTACCTAAAGGGAAGTTGCTCAAGGAGCCAAGGGATGTCGGGTCCTTCTGCAGCTCGGGGGCATTGTGGGACATATAGCTGTCCAGGTAGGGTTTGAGGGGCATTGCCTGTTTGAGGAGAGCGGGGTCCAGGTGCCGTGGAGGGTGCATCATGGAGGGAGACGATCCAATGGGACGAGTCTGAGAGGACGCACAAGGAGAGGAGCCGTTTAACAACTTTCCCTGTCAACTCGTTTGGGAAATATAAGGCCAGCTCAAGTATTTATTTCATTTATTGATTTTCATTTATCTATCTATCATTATTGGGCAGTTTTTTTCTATGCCGCATAGTGCTGCATTACATCAAATCAGTTGAGCTTAGGGCAAGACCATATACACATATGATAATGCGATATCATATAATATATATCATCTGGGATCATATGGTGATATTTTATATATGTTGTCTTTAGGCTGCATTGCTATACAGCAGACCTGCCAACCCTGGGAAAATATTTAGAGTACTACAATAGTGTAACAAGTTGTCTTCGTGGCATTTGAGTTACTGCAGCTAAATGACTCCATCAGTTATTCACATCGTGGCCGTCTTGTAACGACACTAATTACATTGTATGGGAGCTACTACGGCTAACTACATACAGCATACAAATTAATCTCATTAGGATATACCCCTTGAAATGCACCATCTCGTAAACCTCCAGAACTGGCTCACCAACAAGAGATGCGTTGATTGCAATTTTCTTGGCCGATTCTTATTTGATTTTTTATTTTTTCATTTAAGCCTGACCTTGCATGTTCTGATTTCTGATCTGCTGTACGTCAATGACAAATACATCCAGTGATCTGATCATGCTCATGTGATAGGACAGCTGCCCATACGGACTACCGCTGCAATTTTCATATACATTTATATTATATATATTTATATGGTACTTTGCAAATAAATTGCAATCATTACAAAAAATTAACAAATAAAATAAATGGCCGACTCTTTTCACTCTTGTTCACTGGAAGTCCTCCTTCGCTCACCATGCTTTAAACCAAGTGAATCAAATCGAACGACTTGTTTTATTGAGATTTTTTTTGTTTTACAAAAAAAAAAAAAAAAAAAAGTCAAACTTTTCATCACAAGCGGATCTCCGCCGTGACAGAAATAGATAAACAGTCTGCACAATGTTAAAATACTGTCAGCCGATGAATAAATAATTCAACTAATCTTCTTTGTTTACCCTAAAGTACCTCCAAACAGCAGACATATTCTTTCTTTCACTTTTTTTGAGAGTCAACTACGTTACATTACATTGGTATCGGGTTTGAGTATTGGAATGTTTTTACCGGCACAGTAGATAAGCACTAAATCGGTGTGTAAATTTGACAGGCACAGAAGGTTAAAATATATCTGTCACTGATCGACCGCTGAAAACCAACCAATTCCAGTCATGGCCGATCGACCGGTGCATCTCACATTTTATATGTTAACATTACGGTCACATTGTTGTGCTCTATTACAACTCTCCTGCTTTCCATTTTACCTTAGCAATGCAGCGTTACATCTCGTTGGATAATAAAGTATTCTGCTGTACGGTAATGCAATTTTCTTAACTTTAGAGACCTTTAAACATTGCATCTACCTGCTTGGTCATAATAGTCAGGAACCTCAATTATTACGAATGATGTTCAAATGTTTCAAATAGTGTGTAAATATCTAATGAAAGCACCAAGTCACATATAAAATATAGATAAAGGTACTTATAAAAATACATTTTTAAAAGTAAATTGTGATATTGGCTGTATTGTATTAGTTGATGGGAGAGTAGGACGGGTACCTGTTCAGTCTGTCGTCCTACTGGCATGGACCTCTGGCTCTGAGCCTTCTGCTGCTGCTGCTGCTGCTGCTGCTGTTGCTGTTGCTGTTGCTGCTGCTGCTGCTGCATGATGAACCGCTGCAGAGAGAGAGACAATAGAAAGACATAAGGTATAGGCATATAATGTCGATATGGAGTTGGACCATGACTCTTTGTATGGAAATTGAATGGTGAGAACCCGAGCCCGTATGCGTCTGCCTGTAAGTAAGTACCTGCAACTGGTTAATCTGGTTGAGCTGGGACAGCTGGTTGAGGAAAGCCACCTGTTGGGGGCCAAACAGCGGGTTTAGAGCGCCGCTGCCCCCTGGGTACTTCAGCAGGGATGCAGGGACCTGCGCACAAGAACAACACAGAACATCCTGACATGCCTCCTCATGCCTCCTCCTGACCTACCTGACATGTGTGTGCATTACCTGAGAGGGAAGGATGGGTGGAGGCACTTGGTTGCGGAGGTTGGATTGGGGAGGGAGCTGGGGTTGGGGGCCACCTCGGCCCTGTGCTACGCTACTGCCACCAAGCATGGGGTTTACATTCTGGAGAGGGCACACACGTGTTAATGTAGTTCTAGGGGGAGGGTCAAGTTGACTATACATTCTAGGTTTAAAGAAAAAAAATAACCAACTGAAATAAATCTTGACATCACTGTGGGCACTCAAAAAAAACAAACAAAAAAACAAAAAAAAAAAACAACAACCAATTTGCATTCAACTTTATGAAAGCTCTGCTGCCAAGGGAAAGAGGAACCCTCTGTGATCCTCCTCCACTCACCTGCCTAGCGGCACCTGGGCTAGAGTGGGTAGGAGGCTGCCCAGAGTGGAGACAGGGGATTGGCTGGGCACAGTTGGAAGAGGAAAAGCCTGCGCTTTGATTGGAGGAGAGCTTCTCAGCGGCAGGGTTATCATAAGCAGAGGGGGAAGCCGACAGCTGCGGAAGCAAAGCCAGAGGGGCAAAGCCGGGCGGACGGACAGCCAAGTGGGACAGGAGGAACAAAGACAGGAGGAGAAAACAAGGCAGGAGATGGGGGGGGGGGGGGGGTGTAGAGGAGAAAGGAGGGAGAAAAAGGTAAATGAGTTCAAGCAGAGGAGTTACCAAAACCTCAGTAAAACAAAATATATACGAGGCGCCGAAACAAGACAGGATTGGAAGACAAGGAAGAACAGACAAGTAGGATTAAAAGAGACGTATCGGAGAAAAGGCAGAAGCTCCATTGTTCTATGTGACTATATGGTGATGAGTGTTCAAATCCATTGACAGTCCAGTGGCAACAATTTTACATTACAAGAATATTGTTGCACTAGTAATGAAACAACCAGCAGTTGGATGGGACCAGTTCTACAAGTACAATTTATTTTTGTCTTTCGGAGACATGGCTCTGCTTTTGTGTGTTATTACTGTGTGACTGACTGGTTGAAAAGTTATCATTTGTTGTAACTTTACAAATTATTTTTGTTAATTTGTTTTCACTACAGGCAGAGGAGACATACAACTCACTCATCACCCACTGCAATGACCAAGCTCTATGTATGATCTTAACAATAGGATTCAATTAGCCAATATGGCCGTAATGTAATATATTGAATATCCGCCCGCCTTTCATTCCAGAGCCAGCCAACACTTGTACTGCAGTGCATCCTAGCTTCCACTGGGGGGCAGTACAGGACTGAGAAGCACATAGCCAGAGGTTCACAAGATGCTTAAGCACAGTGAGCAGGCACAACATGGCTGCATTGCAGACAGCCAGGAGGTAGTTCAAAGTGCAATTCCGTGTGTTTGAGTTTCTATGTCATTTCATGGTGAAATTGGGGGGGGGCATTATTTTAAAAAGGTCAAGTGTATGTGTCATTTCTCTGAAGTGGAAGTGCAAGTACCTTGTCGTAGTACGGACTGCGGTCCATGGGAGTTTCCTTGTGGAGCTGGTGCCGGGATCCGTGGCTCTTGTTCAACAGCCCATTGAAATCTCCCATGCCGCCAATGTCCATGCGCTTGTCTAGCGCCATCCCTCCTCCTCCTGTCTTCATGGAATCTTCAGGAGAGTCTCGCTGTGGGGGGAATAAAGAAAAAATACATTTTATGCATGTATTTTAAAAAAGCAAAACAATTTTCTATCCTACAAACACAGAGCAATCACTCAACAATGAGAAGCAGGGATGGACTGGAACAAAAAAATGGCTCTGGACTTTTATATCGAGACCAGCCCACTACAACCAGCCCGCAGGTACTACTATTTTATTCCATGAATAGTTACATGATTGGACTATTTTGAAGAGAAAATTTGTAGGTAAATTAAATAATGATATTCAGTGGCTTAGTCTCGTTTTTTCCCCACCACTTACACTTTTAATCGTTTAAGTAATTATTAAGTGCTGTTGCTGCTAGTGCTCACAAACATGTAATTTATCTTCATGCAAGCTGTAGCATGAGCTTGAAGTGACTTCATTTATTTTTATTTTTTTAATCTCGCTTTTTCAGCAACGCCTTTCCTTTTTTTACTCAGATTTGTATCCATTTTGACAGACTTGGTCATGAAACCTGTTCACACGCCCCTGTTTGCTGGGATTTGGGAGGGAGAGCGATGCGCGTCGTCGGCCCGGGTTGATTATGAGGGGTGTTGCATAATCAAAGTGGGCCGGTGACGCAAATCTCTCTTGCTCTAGTATTTGTATAATGGGATGATCAGGTGGCCCACAGAGCGATGGGTTTGTTTCAGTGCTCCCCATGGCCAGGCAGACTACAATGAGAAGGGGGAGGGGGACGACGACTCACAGTGAAGTTCATGTTGTTGAACTGGTTGGTGAAGGGCTTCATCCAGGGTTCGTCCTGCTTGTTGACTGGTTTGTTCATCTGAAAAAAGAAAAAGTTGCCACTCTTAATGCGGAGTGCATTTAACTGACTTTCCATGTCTGAACCAAATAAGTTCTCACCGAATTTTCCACTCTGTTTAAAAAAAAAAAAAAAAAAAAAAAAAAAAAAAAAAAAAATCATTCACTGTTAACCATTGGTAATCTAGGAAAATAAATATAAAAAGGGATATGAAAGCCCCCAGACTACATAATACAGTCAGAAAAATGTTCATCATAATTGCATGATCTTCTGAATCTATGTACTGTATGTGACATAAGCTCTTAAACTTGAATCTGAATATTCAGCTAAAAATTACTAAAAAATACCTAAAGGAGAAAAATGAACACCGCTGAACACCATGACACTGTAGAACAACCTTGTGGAAAATTGTTCTCATTTTAATACTCTGGTACTAGGGTAGCAGCAGTAGGGTGATAACACAATGTCAACTGGGGCAATTTATGTAGTGTTCAAAGTACAGATTAGGTTGAACTTTGTCAAAGATTTGCATCTGTGGCCTGTCCAGCGTCTGATATCTGAAAGCCAAGCTGTTTATGCGAGAGATAGTTGTGAGCGAGTCTGTACTTGATTGTGACCAAAAATGAACCATTGTTGCCTTGCTGTAGGTATAAATATATATTTTAGAAGGGGACACCTTGAGTCATTCGTATCAGGTCACTTTTTCTTCTCCACATTCATACATAGAGTACCTTGTTGGAGCCTTTCTGCTTGTAGTTCCAGGTGTTGTGCTCGCCATGGGAGCGGCTGTCCTGCTGGCTGGCCGTGTTGCTCCACATGCCAATCTCAACCTCCTCCTCCTGGTCCCAGCTGGAGCCCATTGACACCTCCTCACCGCACCACGTCTCCATGGGCTTGGAAACTGGGAGCATTCAGATTGTGAGTTTGAGACCCAACTCGTTCCAAAATTGCATCACTGTCTGCTTGTATCTGCTAAATACGCTGCACTAGCTATGCTGAGCCCCCACGCTCCCCGCCCGGCTCTGAGCCACTCCAGCACCGCCCAAAGCCGGACACTGAACTGGAGTGAGTGCACCACGGCCAGGGAGGGAGCGGTGGAATCCCCGGCCCTCCTGGACCCCAACATTGGTCAGACGATTGGCTGTTTGTGTCATAATGTTGTTCCTCTGCTGTAAGATTGGCTGTTTCGTGTAGTGTCTTTGTAGGTAGAGAGAAACGGACTAAAATAAAACAACGAAAATAAATCTCAGAAATGTATCTTCATTAGATTTTATCGTAAAAATGATCAAATTTGTTTTATCGCCCAGCCCCCACGGGAACAGCTCTCTGTGCGCCCCGATCATGGAGAGCTGTGCCCCATTGCTCCAAATAAAACAACTAAAAACAGTGTATTTTTAGTTGAAGTGCACGTGCATAGAATGCAATGTAATGTTGTCTCCCTGTTACAGAAGTGCAGGATTTATTATTTACAAGTAAAGCATTTACACAAAAACATCTTGTTTCTACTAAATTAAATCCCATAGCAACGGAAACAGTGGAGAGACTTGTGTCTCCACTGTCTTGACATAGATTTTTTTGGAACCAGACGGAGCAGAACAGTCCCTTAAGTCAGTTGTGTTTAAAAATGTTCATACATGTAGTAAACAATCAAAAATAAACAGATCGAAAATAAAAAGACAGGCATGGGAGCTGGCACACCGGCTGGAGGAGAAATAAACTCTAAAAAAGCTCTAATTCTCTGAGTTAGGTTTATGTTTTTCGTTTTCATTACAAATAGGAAACTAAAAAAAACTAAATTTAAATGTTTCTCTATGATGTTATATTTTATATTGCTGTCTTATAATGACCAGGTTTGCATATGGAACGGCAGGTACATGCAGTGGGGTGGCCCTTTGCTCCATGGTGCCCTTTTTTTTTTTTTTTTTATTATTTTATATAAATCAGGCGTGGCTTTTTTTAAGCATGAATGGGCATTGAGGTAGCTGATTGTCTGGACAAGATACATTCATGAGTAACGTGTCCTCGGCGCACCTGCGATGTGCGCACAGCGGAGCGCAGATCTGAACGCTGCTATGTGCTCCGTTTGTCCGGAGCTGGAGAGCGGGGAAGTGAGATCGATCACCAGTGGTTCCTCGACAGCTCTGAGCGGAGCCTCCCCTCTCTTCCACTATCTCCCTCTCTCCCTCCCTCTCCTCAGTTTCAGAACACTGTAAACTGCATTTACACTGTTTCAATGCTCGGATTTCTCCTGGTGGATAAAAATCAATAAATAAATAGATTGTCTCTCATCAAGCCGACAGCCGACAGAAGATTTAATCTTCCTAGCCTAACAGACTGCCCCCCCGTGGGTATTTTTCATATGACACACCATATGTATTCCTGTAACTTTCACAAACAAAATAAATTAAATACAAAAATACATATATATTTTATTTACGGTGATGACTAATGAGCTTGGTAAGCTAAGCTTTTTACAAATGAAACAGACAAAATGAAAATGAAAATGAAAATGTTATAATTATAATAAACTGTTCAAAAATAATTAACGGTGTGTGGCTAGAAAGTAGATCAGATGACACAAAAGACGCAAGACAATTTCTCTTCCCTGTTATGCACAGCAGTGTTTCCCCAATCACCATTGACATTCATTTTCTATTGTTGTTCTTAAAATTAAAAATTAAATCGTAGTAGAGCAGTTCACAGCACACACACAGCCAGCTATTAATAGCCTCTCACAGACGGGGTACGGGGTAAAGTAAAGGTGGAGGTGCACTGAAAAAGAAGCAGAAGTGTTTGACAGAAAACACATCTTCAGATCAAGATAGATGTGGTGATAGTGGTGCCGCCCCTTGTGGTCGCCTGCGCTCCGGTCGACTTCTGCACATTTTAGTATTTTTTTCCGTTTTTATCATAATGTCCGCCAAAAAAACATCGGCAGTTACCTCTTACGACTGCGATGCACTCATGGATATAAAAACTTCCCTAAACTAACAACTTTGGGACTTTTTATCCGTGGAAGCAGAATGGCCGGCAGAAATCCTACGCGGGAAGACACTCAACAACAACATAAATGAGCCGCTGTTCCACAAGCGGTCCCACGGAGGAAGCACCGAGGTTAACGAGGCGGCATTCATGTCAGAATGAGGACGCAACCTTACTGTCCACCTCTGCCAAGCATCCTTCTTGCCAACGTTCAGTCCCTGGAGAACAAGATGGATGACCTTCGAGCGAGGATTTAATTCCAACGAGACACGAGGAACTGTTGCATCCTCTGTCTGACGGAAACATGGTTGAACCCACTGGTGCCGGATGAAGCCATCCGTCCAGCCGAGTCCTTCTCCGTGTTCCCCGGCAACAGATCAGGGGGAGTCGGGGAAATCCAAAGGTTGAGACGTCTGCCTAATGGTAAACAACCCCTGGTGCAACCCAAGTTTCTCTCCCGCTCCTGCTCGCTGAACCTGGAACAGCTAACCATCTTATGCCGTCCATAATATCTCCCCCGGGAATTCAGCACTGCCATCATCACAGCCGTTTAAATCCCACCACAGGCGGACACCAGCACAGCACTGTCGGACATGTATGATGTGTTGTGTGGATTTCAAAACCAACATCCCGACGTGGCTGTGGTGGTGACTGGGGACTTTAACAGGGCCAACCTTAAAAAAGTTCTGCCTAATTTCCACCAACACATCACGTGTGCCACCAGGGGAGATAGAACTTTGGACCACTGCTACACACCTTACAAGAACGGATACAAGACCGTCTCGCTCCCTGCTTTCGGGAAATCTGACCACGCCACGATCTCGCTGGTCCCCTACTCATATACATAAGCATATTCCCTTTATCCATTCCATTTTATTTTATTGTATTTTATTCTATAAGTATTCGACTTACTGTATTACGTTTTAGGAATCAGTTAGATGGTCTAGTAGAAAGAAATTTTCCTAGGACATATTGTGTGTTATCACCGGGTGCGTTGCATTACATTTCACTGCATATACACTACTCACAAAAAGTTAGGGATATTTGGCTTTTGGGTGAATTTTATGGAAAATGTAAAAAGTTTACGCTACAGTGATATTATATCATGAAAGTAGGGCATTTAAGTAGAAGCATGCAATGGTGATTTCCTCATCTCAAACAATTTACTGAAACAAAAGCCAACAACAGTGGTGGGTATATCACAACAAAAATTGTCAATGTCTCAACTTGTCATGTGCCCTTGAGCATCAATTACAGCTTGACAGCGACGTCTCATGCTGTTCACAAGTCGACTTATTGTCTGCTGAGGCATGGCCCCCCACTCTTCTTGAAGGGCGGTCCTGAGGTCATTGAGGTTCTGGGGTACAGAGTGACGAGCCTCTACACGGCGACTCAGCTGATCCCATAGGTTTTCTATGGGATTCAGGTCTGGAGAAAGTGCGGGCCACTCCATTTTGAGGTACCCCAGTCTCCAGCAGCCGTTCCCTAATGATGCCACCTCGATGAGCTGGAGCATTGTCATCCATGAAGATGAAATTAGGCCTGTGTTGTTCATGCAGGGGCACAATGACTGGATTAATGGTGTTATTCAGGTAGTATGGGCTTGTCACTGTACCATTCAAAAAGTGTAGGGCAGTTCTATATTGACGAGACACACCTGCCCACACTGTAACACCACCACCACCACCAAAGGCTCGTCTGGTGACAACAGTGGCTGATGCAGAGCGCTCTCCTTGACGTCTCCAACATCGTTGGTGGCCATCTTTTCTGCTCAACGTGAATCGACTTTCATCAGAGAACAGCACTGAGGCCTTCTGGGCCCTCGTCCAGCGTCAATGCTCCCTGGCCCGTGCAAGACGATGATGGCTGTGCCTGGTGGTGTGGTCAGGTACCCTTGCAGGTCGTCTAGCACGCAGACCACGCTGATGTAAACAGTTTCGAATGATCTGACGTGACACTTGGGTGCCTCTCACCTCCCTTAAATGTGCCTGGAGTTAAGTGGCATTCATCATCAGGTTCCGCAGGGCACTGTTCACAATGATGCGCTCATCAGTGTGGGATGTGGCCAAAGGACGTCCACTTCTATGTCTTTCTGTGACTCCTCCAGTCTCTGTATCTCTGTTGCAACCTGCTGGTGACACTCTAAGCTCAGTGGCCACTTCCCTCTGAGAACATCCTGTTTGAAGCCTAACAATGGCGAGGTACTGTTGATCAGTTGTTAGGTTTCGTCTTGGTCTCATGATGTTAAAATGTGAACAGCATGATGAAGAGGACTGTTTAAATACCAATTCTAATTGAACCAGGAAATGTATTGGTCGATTCATGGATCAAACACCTGTTCTGAATTTTGCCGTTCAGCTCCTTGTTAGAGAACAGCAAGTTGTGCAAAAAGTACTGAAAATTGAACAGTTGGACATGTGCATTCAAAAGTTTAGAGAAGGTCAAATTAAGTTCACCTGTAAAGGTTATAGTGCATTTTATCTTCATCCTGAAATTTCACCCGAAAGCCGAATATCCCTAACTTTTTGTGAGAAGCGTATTTATTTCAGTTTGTTTCCTACTTGTATGAAACCATTTTATGAAACCACACAACTGGAACTTTCCCGTTCACTATATAATGGAATGAACAAAACAAAAAACCTGTGTCTCCCATGCCGTGTCACGCACGTCTTCTCCATTGCTTTCTGTTGCTATGGGACTCAATTTTGTAAAAAACTGGATGTTTTGTGAAAATATTCACTTGTAAATAATAAATCCTGCACTTTTGTAACCGTGAGACTTTACCGACCACACTTTAATATGGTGCTGTTGCCACATGAATGAGTATGTACTTTCGCTTACGCGGAGGACATCAGTTGAGTAGGCGGTCCTTCAACGTGGCCCTGGACACATTTGCGTTTATACTGCTAAAACAATGTGGTCGTATGTGGCCCAGAAAAAACACCGCAGAATGTGGTCTGACCGATCGGATTTCAAACAGTATGGAGGATGCTGTAGCGAACAGTCTTTTATAACCCTAAACTTTATCCCAGAACTATGGATTAATCCTCACCTACTGAAAATAAAAACACATTAGATAGAGCCTGTGAATCTGAACGGGGTCTTTCACCGCCTCGGCCTGGCTACCAAGTCTGAAGGGCAATTAAGCACTAGATGTGAAACCCCTCAACTGATCCACAGGAGGGCCACAAACCCTAGTCCAAACTCAACCCCCAGTCTCTCTCTTCCCGACGGATATGCAATACACACTTCAAAGGCACAACCACAGACTGAGTCTGAACACCCCATGAGATAAAAGGGTGACTCACAACCTTTGTGTTGATAACCTCACTGCCCCTTCGTAAAACACACAAACAAACACATATTGCCTCCTATATTGTTTCACTGAAATCGCACGGAGGTGTGAACTCTCCCAGATCCCCTGCCATAAACTAACTGAACATGTCCCGAGGACGACTCTACAATCATTCTGTTTTTAAACAAGAACGGTTTCAACATGAGTTACTAATTAGGTTAATCCGTAACCAAACTATCTTTAAGCTACAGATGTTTCTATGCAAGTAGAGTAAATCCCATCGTTCTAGGCCAACAAATGGCATAGGTCCTCACGCCCTGGTTTTAATGTATTTCTTTCATGGACCTTTGCTGCCATCAGGTGGTCAAAGATAAGGTTATTTTTATAATCAAAGTTTTTCACAACCAAACCACTCCAACGGATCAGTTTCCGCGCCTCTGTGTTACAGATGTATTACCATCCAGTTCCATAACGCGACCTCCTCACACTGCCCAGGAACGGGATCTCCGAAGACCCAGCAACGCCACCCTCCTTCTAACCCCTGACGCTACACTACAGTGGAGCTCACCCGCTAAAGGGCATTGTTTCCTGGGCCAGAACAAGCCACCACTTCAGAGCCTACAGCAACTGGGCAACAGAGCAGATGCTCTGCTGGCAAGTTGAACAGGCAGAAAATTCTGCTACAACGCCTTTAATGGGAGTTTCTGTCTAATAGATATGGGTTAGGGTCTCTCTGTCCCTTTATTATCTGCCTAATTGGAGCACCGTTTTTAATTAAATTAATGCAATCGTTTTTCCCCAACCTAATTGTGTGGACCCTCTTGTAAAAATGTGATTACCCTATATGTTGAAAGAATACTAGGTCCCAAATTGAGTGCTCGAGTACTCAAACCCATCCCTAACATCTTCAACAAGAACGCAACAATATCGCCATTATCCCGACATGAATTTTTTTTTTTTTTTACATTCGTCCATTCAAAATAGTCAATTTTAATAATGAGGATTGGCTATCTGTCAGAATCTCTCTCTCACCACTCTTTTGTTGGCCGCCCCATCCGGGTCCAGACTCCCTGCTGGGTTCCTCCCAGGTGGAGCTGCTGCTGTCCACAGGCTTGCCCCAGGCTGAAGTCCCGTTGTCCACACTAACAGGAGGCGCGGCAGGGGGCTCCACCTGGGAGCCCTGCCCCTGCCTCCATGATGAGGACTCCTTCTGCTGGGAGTAGGGCTCACCCCATCCTGAGAGGCAGAGAGCAAATAAGAAGGGTGAGAAAGGCTGGGGCACTGTCGGTGACAATTTCTGTAGGCAAGGAGGTCCTTGTTCGTTTTAATAGTTAGTCCAGAGTCGCAGGGAAACATATTGAGTGATGAACTTTGGGAAGGAGGGGAGAATGGGAAGTTTGTGATATTCTTGTTTTGTTACTATTTTCATATAATAAATATATAAGAATGGTGTGGTAAAGAGAGTGATACTGTCCATGCATTGTGTGGCTGTGATAGCATTATATAGTTGTGATAAGATGAAGACTTCACAACTTCTAAAAACATGAAAGTTTTTTCTAGTATTTTTATCCTGTCTTATCAAATGTCCGCTCTCAGCGGTTCAGCAGTTCTATCTTCTCAGAGGAAGATAGAACGAACACTTGAGGACAAAAACGTTCTGCACAATTACAAAAAACTGTTCAAGCCTTTGATGGGCTGTGCTAAAATAATTCTTGAATCTTGCTCAGAAGATGGTGGTTTGAATTTCATTCCACAGATAAAATGAGTTTCCATTCGCATTCAACAACAATGCAAGAAACTCTTGTGTTTGTTCTCAGACGGAAGAAAAGCCTCTCCTTCACAACGGTCACCTAATTTCTATCGCCCCCTCCCCATCTATGCATTTCAATCAGCAGTGGGTCATCTGTGCTCACAGCAGAAATCGGGAGCGAGTAGGGGAGAGAAGAAAAAATTCAATGAACTTGCCATTCCAGAGGGGTGACTCAATGTGCGTTCTAAAAAAAAAAGAAAAAGAAAAGAAAAAGCCCTAAAAAAAGAAACACATTGAAGGGAAATGGAAGAGAAAAGGGTACTTGGATGTGACCGCCAGTGTCCAAATGCCTCCATTTTAAGTTGTATATGTCTGCCGTGCACAATAATTTGCATGTGTCTGCTTGTCCATATCTATTCCAAGAAGACCGTCTTAAGTTGTCCCATTGCACTGGGTGGGTGGGCAAGAGGTTTTCTTTTGCCATTAAAAAGGGTGGAAAGAATGTAAGAGAAGCATTGGAGGCTCCGGACACAACCTCAGAGCTTCCATCTGGGAAACTCTAAGTCTGAGGTTATTTTCCTAGACGTTGTCAGAAAAATAAAGGGAATATCTCAGGTTAACAACATTAACCACATGTTCATCTAGAACCAACTGATCAAAGAATGAGAACTGAAGGGTGCTCACAGAGACCGAGAGAAAGTATTTTCTATCTCCTACCTTTTCCTGCGTGGGCCTGGAGTGTAACAAGAGCAAGCGAGAGTCAGATCGGTTGCTATTATCCCCTTTGCTGATATTGGCCTTTGTGTACGTGTGCAAAAAGCTCTGTGTGACACGTCTCCTCACCATGTGCAAACATGGTGAGGAGACATGTCACACAGAGCTGCACAATTGGTGCACAATTTCAATTTATCGATGTTTGTCCATCCACTCAATCTTCAATGCAGTCAGAGGTTCCCATAAGTAGAATGCTGTTGCCAAGATGGAGGCACAGCTTGAACATTAGGAGTGTGTATGTGTGTGCCTGCTCTGACCCACCAGAGACGGAGCTTTTCTCTTGGTTCGGAGGCTGCATGGGCTGAGGCGGATGCATCGAGCCCTGTGATTGGTGGGACTGGTGCTGAGCGGGTGGGCCCATGGCCATGGGCTCCGGCTCAGAATGGCTGGTCTTGTTCCACATGTTGACCGCTCCACCACTGTATTTACCTAAATAGAGGGTGAGTAGGTACAGTCAAGTTTTCACACGTTAAAGACACAAAACACCTGGAGTTAAGTCTATGGGCAGAAATGTGTCACAAGAAACTAAATTTGAATCCTTTATATTTTAATTGCTCAACTTGAATACTTGCATTAAAAAAATGAATTTGAACATAATTTGTATTGTTTAACTTGAATAATAACATTGAAAAACTGAATCTGAATAGCATAATTTGAAATTGAATTTATTAGTTTGGAACTGTATTCCAATAAACTTGAAACTGAACGTAATATTATGAAATGAATTAATTAGCTCTTAAACTGTATTTGAACTGAATGAAAATTCATTGAGTTCTCACAATTCAAATTCAGTTCTCGCAAATCAATTTCTGTTTACTGAGACAGATCCAGGTCATTGAGGAAAAGCAATCGAGTGCAGATTCACAGAACTCCTTTTAGGCCAATTAGCGCCTATGTTTTTGACCATTTCCTTCCCTACCATCGATCGATGGACTTGTAGGGATTGACTGGGGGAGTCAGTCACTGAGTGTGACTGAGAAACCGTCTCCGTTATGCACGGTTACGCATGGTAATTTTTTTTTTGTTACATTAAGTTACAATAAATACACCTACAATAAAAACACACTGTAATTGGTTTTGTTTGGGAAACGGGGAGCAGGGAGACAGCAGATTGCGGTTTCTAGTGACATATTTCTGTCCATATAAGTCTCCACAGCAACAGAGTTAAGATGTTTGAGTCAGATGTCAGTAGTAAATATTTTCCAAAATAACATACATTTTAAGTCATTTTGATAAGTAAATTCACTTGATAAATAAATGGATACAGTTAATGTAACATTAAGGAAGGTATATGTGCATTGTTTATGAACAATGACTTCATGCTTACAGGGAGCAGGATGTTTACCGGGATCTCCCCAGGCAGCCGTCCCATCATCGATCTCCATCCTGCGACGGATGGACTCTGGAGAGGGTTCCTCCCAGCCTGTCGATGACTCCTCCTTATGGCCAGCCGCTGGTATTGGACCTCCTAACCAGCCTAGAGGAAGAGGGGGCGGAGGAGGAAGTGAGAAATTTGCATCCGTTAGCTTGTAAAACAATCAGGAAATTGTGATCCTTACAATTGTTGGGGGGGGGGGGGGGGGGTTTACACATAGGGGTGTAAATTGCCAGAGACCTGCTGATTCCATATGTATAAGTATTGTGATTAGATATTACAAGTTTTGCCTTTTTCTTTAGATTACTCTTTAAAATCACAAGGCCTGTTGCTTTTAAATGTTAATTGATGAAAAGTTGATTTTTTTTTTGCAATTGCCTTTGACATTTGCTCTATAACATAACATTTAAAGTTACTTTAATTTCAAGTCAAATACTTTTTGAGATGTTTATTGTATTGACTTAACATTTTGTTTCATTGTTGTAAGTTATGTGTTGTTTTAATTTTGCTTTGTGAAGCACTTTGGGCTGAATGTTTGTATGAAAGCAAAGGTGCTGTAAAGTTGAGTTTATTTACACTAATTTGTAAAGGATACAAAAATAAGGTTGGTCTTGCACCAGGAGACAACCCATTTTTGCAAAGCTGCTTAGATTATTGGATGGCTGGTTGCTTTCGGGCGCGTCTTACCATCGTCTGCACTTAGCTCCGGGTAGCACCGATTGAGATGCACCCGTATATTTGTGGTGTTGCCATAATATTTTGTCTTGCCGTTGCACGGCGATCAACGCCATCCATCGCAGATAGACATTGATGACAGATGATTTTTTTTTCTTTCTATCCACTAGAAAATCAGAATATTGAAACGGTGTAAGTCCAGTTTACCATGTTCTGAAACTGCAGTGGAAAGTGAGAATGAGGGGGCACCCACCCTCTCTGCTCAGAGCTGCTGATCGGATCTAAATTCCCGCTCTACAGTCCCGTACAGAGACTGAGGGGCAGGCACATGGACCCCCAGCTCCGGTTCTAGGCATTTTGCCACTCGAGGAAAAACAGAGCAGCACATCAGATCGGCAGCGCAGATCACTGGGGTGAATGCCCCGTCAGGGTGCCCGTGATCTGCGTTACGCTGTATGCACATTGCATTATAATATAGCAATATAATACAATCTAATCTAAAAAGCTTTAGATTTATTTTGTTTACCGAGTTTCTTACTTGTATGGAAAACGAAAAACGTAAACCTAACTCAGAGAATTGCAGCAGTGGTTTTTTTTCCCCTCCGAGACAACGGTGTGCGCCGGCTCCCATACCTGTCTTTTTATTTTAGTTTGATTTATTTTTCTTTGTTTCCTACTTGTATGAAACAACATTTTTGAACACAACTGCGTAAAGGAACTGTCGCATTCCTTTCCAAAAAAAAAAATAAATAAAAATAAGTCTTGCTTTGAACTGAGAGGTAGCAGCAACCACCAGGCGGTCTATGCTCATTGTCGCATATTTTAAAGATGCAGCGCCGCATTTGTATGACGTCAGCAGTGAACTTGACTGACGTTACCCAAAAACCAGAAGTTACGAATCGATTCTTCCTGGAATAATCCATTTGTGAATTGTTTGTGAGCAGAATGGCAATACGTAACTGAATAGATTTTTTTAAGCCCCTAGCTAGCATGTAATCACCTGTGGGTTTGCTGGGGCCTTGGTTGCCTCTGGCCATGGAGTACTCGGGGCCTTTACCCCACTCACTGGAGGGGTTGAAGGCTTTGGGATGGGGTTCGCCCCAGGTCTGGGCTCCGTGGTTGGTCTTCATGGGCTGTTGCTCCCCCCAGCTCTGGCTGTTGCTCTGGGAGTTGGGCTTGGGAACGGGATCACCCCAGCTGGAGCCCTGGTTGGGGGCGCTCTGGTCAGGCATGTTAGATCCCCCGCTTCCCGTCCAAACGTTGTTGCAGCCGCTGTGGCTGTTGTTGGTATTGGTGTTGGTGTTGCCGCGGCCTGGCTCGCTCCAGCACCCGGAACGGTCGCTGTCCCAGCCCGCTGAGCCAGCACTCTTTTGGGGGTCGCCCCAGTGATTGCTTCCTCCCGGCCTGGATACTTCACCACCGTTGCCCCAGCCCTCAGACCCTCCACCACCTCCCCAGCCCTGCTGCTGCCTGGGAGGCTTGGCAGTGTTGGTCCAAGTATTGGATCTACACACACACACACACACACACACACACACACACACACACACACACACACACACACACACACACAGTTAGGAAATGAGCACGAACAAGCACTGCCCTCACTGTGGACTTAAAAGGATGTGAATTTTTCTAACTATAGTTTTGCTGGGATTAGTTACATCTTCAGACTATTATCCTGAAAGTCCCTGTAAAGTGAAGCGCTTCCAAACATGTGTTAGAAATGTTAGAAATGAATTGCTGAAAACATGTGAAAAAGACTGAACGATAGTACTGAATTGTGGAGTTAGACCATTAGACTCTCTTTCTTTGTGGTCTGGATTTTTTGGATAGACCTAAATCAGGGACATATGACTTAACGTGTTTCTACCTGGCCTCGAATCGGATTGGGCTGTTTAACATATTCGTCTAAGAAGCATTTTCGCTATTATCAAAAAAGATCCCTCCTCTCTCTTGCCGGATATGGGCGAGAGAGAGGAGCTCTCACACACGCACGAGGAGTCCCTCCTCTGAGTAAGTGACAATGGCAAGGCGAGTGCAGACTGCATCCGACTGCCCCCTCTCCATGCGCAATGCACAGAAAATACAACTGTTAATTCTGCTCTCAATTTGTTTTCGTTTTTCTATTAAAAATAAGAAAAGAACCGATGAGTACCACTAAAGAACCGGATCGATTAGAGTAGTGGTACCGTTAAAATCTTAACGATACCCATCCCTACAAGTCGTGCCCCGTTCCTCCATGCCTCTCTCCCCCCACACTGTTTTTAGCTGATATACAGTATTTGGACGGACAAACAGAGCACACAGAGAGCAGTGTTCGCGCTCATGTCTGGACGATCCAAACATATAAAAATATATTTATGATTGCCGTTATTTATTATTCCTCAACAAAATGTTTCCCCTGTGCATTTTGTAAGCTTCTATTTTATCCTGTTATTGTAATGCACACCGACTTGGGGGGACGACGACCTCAAAAGATTTCAGTCGACTGATGGGTTTCCGATTGATGATTCCACTCTTCAACTTTCGGGGACAGCCCCACCTAAATATGTTTTAAGTGTTCAAAATTGCTTGATTTTGCGTTTATTTGAAACGGATCACACAGTTTACGGGGAAGCATATATACCTGTCATCTTTGTTGACGTTGTTGCTCCAGTTGTTATTGTTGCTGCCCTTGAAGCTTGAGCCATCATCCCAACCTCCACTTCCTGGGCCTCTGCTGTCCCCCCATCCAGGGCTGGGTCTTTGCTCTCTCCAGCCAGAGCTTCCTGCATCTGGGCCCATGGACCTCTCCCCCCAACCTGGATGGCAGCCACAAAGTGATCATTTACGATACAGCATTGAAAGGCAAAACAAAAAAAAAACCAATACAAACACAAAGATGTAGGATTAAGACAGATTATGAAATTATTTGTCATCATGATAATTACAGGGACATCTCCAACTTCCGATGATTATATTAGGGCTGGGAGAATTTTTAACTTCATAGACTGTCCTAGCCGTTCATAGCAACACAACCTGCTTGGTCATAATATTGACATTACTATTGATTCTTCCTCAAACAATTATTGTGTGTAAATATCTCATGAAAGCACCAATAGTAAACACCAAGATATTGCGAAATTATCGAGAGGTATTCGCCAAAAGTTATAGTGATATTTGATTTTGTTAATATCATTAAGCCATAGATATTATTGAATGCAGAAGCCACCTACCTCCAGAGTTGGTCTGGGAAGGTGCAGCTGTTGGCGCCGTGCCCCAGCCGGAGCCTCCATTGCTGGATTTCCTCTCGTCCACTCTGGGGGCTTGGTGGAGCTTGGTGGCGGGTGAATTGACCTCCCATGCCGTATTCTGTCGTACGGGGGTTTGCCCCCATCCAGAGTTAGACAGGACCCTGGGGTCCACGTCGGCCTTGGTCATAGTAGCGATTGCTGGCGCGGGGGGAGGAACCCTTCGCCGGTTCCCGCCCCGCGTCTGACCGCCATCCCTGTCAGAGCTGGAGCGGCCCCCAGAACTCTCACCGCTCCCCTCACTTCCTCCAGAGCGGCCCCAACCTCCTCCAATGGGGCCCTGGCTTACTGCAGCCCCCATGGCCAGGGCATCATCCTCCAGACTCTTCCAGCCACCATTGGAGGTGGGGTTACCTTTACAGCTTCCAGCATCACTGTGACAGTTGCCTGGAGGCATAGAACCCCACTCTGCATTGGGTACCTTGTTGTGTGAGGAGGATGAAGAGGAAGATGAAGAGGAGGAAGATGATGCGCTGCTGCCCCACGGTCGAGGTATTCCAGCTGGAGGGCCCATTGTGTTAGCCATCCCGTTGCCCAGTGGTTGGCCAGCTGAGCCTGCAACTTCATTGGTGCCTACACCCCAGGGCACACTGCTCTGCGCTGGGTTGGGGTTGTTGGCGACGCCCTGGTCCCAGCGAGGGGCCCCAGAATGGGTGTGGCTATTACTCTTGTGTGCAGCAGCAGTGGTGGCTGTTTGGGGGTTCCCGGCCTGCATTAAGGCAGAGTTTTGCGGGTTCACAGTATCCGGGTTAGTGGGGCTCTTTTCTCCCGGGTAGGTAGTGGTGCCCCAAGGCGTACCGAAGGCCCCAGGACCTACCGGCTCTTGGGGGGCTGGAGAGGAGCTTCCGTTGGCTAGCAGACCCCCACTATTCCCTGTTAAAATGGAGCCCCATGATCCGTCACCATCAAGCTGGGGAGAGGGGGTAGAGTTTGGTAGACTAGAGGTCATGGCGGCATTAGTAGTCGTCGTAGTAGTATTCATCATTATAGTGTTATTTGGTCCGTTGGGTTCAGTGTTCAGGATGGTAGACTGCTGGCCGCCGTTCCCACTGCTGCTGCCTCCCAACACCTTCCCTATACCATTAGACACCTTGGCGTCCTCTATCATGCTGCTGTTTTCTTGAGCTGCCATGCCACCCCAACCAGCGCCCAGCTTGGAGCCCTGAGCCTGCGCTGGCCGCTGGCCTTGGCTAGTTGGGCTCTGAGTTGGGTTCTGGGGCCAGGCACCGTGGTTGGCATTTGAATTCAAAGTGCTTGGGTTCAACCCACCATTTATGCAGGGGCCGTTGCTGCCAGTGGTAATGGTTCCCCCTGGCTGGGCACCCCAAACACCACCATTATTAATAAGCCTGCTGTTGGTGTTGCTGTGGTTACCCATGACGTTATTGCTGCCGATACTGCCGGATCCGGCCATGGAGTAATGGGTGGAGCCACAGAGGTTATTATTCCCGCCGTTTGTTCCGCCGACGGTTCCCATCCCTCCACCAATGATCTGCCGGCTGTTCACGTTGCCGTCTCCGTTAATCAAAACACTGGCCATCATGGCGGAAGTCACAGAAGAAGAGGAGGAAGTTGCAGCAGGAGTATTCGCAGATGACATCATCACAGCCGTTGTAGAAATGGTGGCAAGGTTTTTCTCCGAGCCAACCGAGGAGCTAGAATCGGCATCCATGCATTCTGATGTCAACTCAGGATCTGATCCTGACCCACAGCCAGAAGAAGAGGAGGAGGAAGATGATGAGGAAGAGGAGGAAGGGGGCCAGACGGAAGAGTTGTTGGAGGAAGGGTTGTTTGTCAGTTTGTCAGTGCTTCCGTCCACTAGAACTTTGCCCCAGGTGGTGTTGCCATCGCCACTGCAAGGAGAGCTTGTAGACCATGGGGAAGTCTCATACTGCGAGTCCAGTGCAGGGTGTTCCAGACCTGGGGAGAGAACCACAAGCCGGGGGGAGGGGGGGGATAAAAGGAACAAATAAAAATTATAAAATCCGTTCAGTCTTTTCTCAAATGTTTTACGATATTCAGTGTAGAAAATCAAAAATATTCTATAAAATATTCTAGTCTTATTTATGATTATTTTCCATCCCTCATGTTATACAAACATAATACATTTAAGGCAAATCATCTCCTATTAAATAAAGTATTGCAGGTAAGTAAGTACTATATATTTGGTGCAGAGCAGAGGTAGTATTAGTATTTAGTAAGTATTAGTAGTAGAAATGGGGTAGGTTATGAACTGATCATAGGAACTGTTTTTCTAACAGTTTCCTTTAGCTTGGATAGAAAGGCAAGTGATAGAGTAGAGAGTGGAATAAACGTAACCATTACTTTGTTTCCATAGAACCTCAGAGAGGCAAGTAGAAGTATTTTCTTGGATTTCTCTCCACAGGTAAGTATGACAGGTATGACAGTAAGTAAAGTGAGCTGGGTTCAAGTTTTAGGTTCAATAGTGGGCTCAGACAAAATTATGTTGAAATTAAGACATGAATTTAAGAATACGTAATGACTTCTAAGGCCTTATATTTATACAACTGAAGACATTTTAAAACTTAAGGACCCGCAGACACCCTGATCTTTAACAAAACTGCAGCAGACAGATGGTTGTATTGCCTAACAATGTGTGAAAATCACAACACGACCAACTCTTAAAAAGTGTGGAATCATAGTTGCATAGTTGACGATAGAATATATATGTATATATATATAAAACGCAAGGTTCATAGCAGCTGGAAGGGCAGATGGTAACAGAGACCAGGCCTAAGTCAAAGATCTTTCTCTCCCCCCCACAGTTGCTCCAATCTCTCCACACTCCCCTTCACTGCACCCGCAGTCCCAACGCTCTTGGTATGACTAGCACCAGGCTCTTGCCAGGGCACAGCTGCCACTGTTTTGTCATCTTTGCTCTATCCCCGAAAGCCTTTCCAACACTTAAAGCAAAGTGTCTTAATGGCGATACGGTGAGGGAATGAACCAGTCGAAAGATGAACTTTGAACCCTGGCTGATCAACCATGTGATTCCTGGATATTTGGCAGACGGAAAGGGGAGTGGAACAGAGAGACACAGAAAGACTACATCTGGAGAGAGGGAGGGGAGGTGCAGGAGACGGCCAGTGTGTTAATGAGTAAAGAGTTAACATAGTGCAAGTAAAAGTGCGTGTGGTCACCTGTTTGATTAGGGGAGTGGCTGACGGAGTCCCGAATGGGAGCCATGCCTGGAAACAGAAAAGAGAGAGAAAAACACAGATGTCAGAGCGACCGACATAGGGATATAGAGAGTGGGAGCAAAAATGAGTGCAAGGCAAAAGAGGGCACCCACAAGAAAGAGGCCCGCGCAGAGGCAGATTATAAAAAAAACAACAAATAGACAAACAGAAAAGCAAGCAAGGCTGCTGCGATTTGTCAACGGGTTAATGCATTTTATTAGGATATTTGGGACATTTCATTCAGAGTTCTGCTTCAACCACCCCTCAGCTAAATTATAATGATTAGTGCGTGTAATGATCCAGAGGTACAGTCACTGGTTCATTGCGATGGTGAGTAATGTTCAGTGTAGATAATCAAGACAGACTTTCAAAGGAAATGTCAAACCAAACAAAGGGGCACTTTATTATCTTGACCATATTTAGTGACTTTACATCCACCTGAGCATTTTTTATTTACAACATTAATTCACATATCACTGATGTTAACCTATATTGAATTGGGAATGTATTGGAAATGTGCTTTGGGACACTTTGAGTGCTTTACTTTTGCCCTGCTTCCATAGGTATATAGCTCTGTGCCTTTCCAGGCAATATGTAGGCTACATTTGTATTACTTGTAAGATTTCTGCAGATGTTTTAATTCATAATTTCATAATAAGAGTTTACCATTTCATTTGCACTTTGTATATTATTTATCAAATTAACATCCAATCTCTGGTTTCATTTTTTAGAGATTCAATTGATCAGTTTAGACCAATCTATGAGTCCATTCATTTATTGAGACACCAGATTAGAAGTAGTGGCTCAATAAAGGAAGTGAGGAATATGTAGGGCTGTGACTGTATGAATTTTTCTTACCGCGGTGAAAAGCAATGCATCACTGCGGGATTGGTGGCACTCCTTTCAGGGGGTTGTTGTCAGTCAGTGTGCATTACAATAACAGGATAAACCAGATAGAACCATACAAAGACAACATTCCAATGAGGAATTTTCATTAAGGGGAATCATAAATATATTTTTGCGTGTGAATTGTCCACGTCCAGACGCTAACAACAACGTGCCTCCAAATAAAACAACTAAAAGCAGTGTTTTAGAAACGGGGACGGGGTACAGAGGAACCATGGACATTGACCAGCCAAATCCGGTTAGATTGACAAGAGTCAGGTACAGCCCTAGAAATAATTTCTAATCACACAAAAGATAAAATAATAAAAGAAACGCACAAAAGAAATCTCTCTCTCATTTGTGGCGATGCCTGTAATGAGCTCAACCCCACGGTGAAGTCACGTGGCTGCGGTATTGCAGCGATCGTCACATCCCGAGGAATATGCAGATGTGCAAGATTATGATTCCAAGATCAGATTTAGATGAACAGAGCGCAAGAAGTAGAGTACAGTGAGGCAGAGCCAGCTGACAGCTTGTTCCATCACAGGCTATTCTTTTCACCCGAAACAATTTCATTTGCATAAAATACTTACTTATTTATCTAATAATGTCTAGTTCTGCCCTTAATCATTTCAGTCAATTTAGCTTGTTGCAGCAGCAACAATGAGTGCACAGCAGCCATTTTGTTTGTTCACCTGTAAGCGTGGAGCGTGGCAGTGGCTCCTGGCCGGGCGTGGGGGCGCCCCCTGGCTGCTGGGAGGACGGGGGACCTCTGGTTCCCAGGGCGACAGGGGCAGGTCACAAGGTCACAGATCAGATGGTCGGCCTCAGGGATCAGCGGTGAAGGGGCGGGGCTTGTCAGAGCGGGCAGCAAGTGGAGCAGGCCCCCTTGGCATTGCTGAGGATGTGCTGAAAAGAGTACGTATGTGTGCTTGTTTGCAGGGGGTGGGGAGTTGTAGGACTCTGCCTGGACTTGAGATCCTCTGGCGCTGCAGAAAGAAAAGAAAAATTGGGATTACATCAGCATCCAAAGAAATTAAGATTATTAAGATCTCCCATTAAGCTGCCCTGGTACATAGAGTACAATACAAAAATATATATCAAGCATATTGCGAAGTGCACCCGTCCATAACGTAGTGATTTTTCTCATGCTTGCTCTGATAAACAATGCCTGACAATGAAAACGTTTCGTTTTTGAAGTAGGATTTTTACCAGCTTTGGTATCACATCGTTAGCTCGAGTGTGTATGGAGGGTCGGGCTCACACTTCAACCCCCTTCAACCTCAACACCCCTTTCCTGTATCTGCATGGGATGGCCAGACAGACCCGCTCCTTTTCGGCGCTTTAACCATCATGAACAGCAAGGAATCCTCGGCATAAACAAGCTCCATAAACAGCCATTTTTGTTGTTTAACACTCTACTTTCTCTCAGCTGCCACCTGTGGTTTCTGAGAATCCCGTACGGAGAATGCGGCAGCTGCCCAGGGCTGGCTGGGCGAAGGTATAACCCACTTATGTTATACACCTGCCCCTAATAGGACCACATTTTGCTGGTTGGGAAATGCGTAAACGAAAGCAAAGGATGTTATGTTATATTGATGTTAAACTACACTACAAGAGTGCCCTTGTGAACTGGAAATTAAAACAAAATTACTTTTCACACCATAGCAGTCTTGTAACGAGGCTAATCACATCGTATGCAAGGTACTCCGGGTGCGCGCGCGCACACACACACACACGCACACACACACACACACACACACACACACACTTAGAATATACCCCTTGAAAGGCATCATTTCGTAAAGTTACCGAACATAGTTACCAACTAGCGATGCACTGATTGCAATTTTCTTGGCCGATTTAGATTTCTTAAGTCAGACCTGTCAATTCAGATACAGGCCGATTCCAATGTTCATATTAGAATCATTGTAGAGTTGTTCCGATACCAGTATCAGCAACGCCTCCAACAGAGTATCGGTGAGTGCCCAAGTCTATGCCGATATCACGTAATTTATCATGTGATGATTAGCGTTGTGTACGGAGACAGGTACTAAACGGGCTGTGGGGCTAAATTACTAAAGATCGTAGTATCGATAAGCTTTACTGGTACCGGTACGATGAGCAGTATTGGAGAAATGAAGAAAATATTCTATATAAGTCAGCTAAATAATGAAAATTTGACAAAAGAATGTTTAAAAGCTTTATTACAGTAACAAACACTCTTTGTAGTTAGTCTTATACTTCTACTACTATACCTTACAGAATTTGAATCTTCAGAGTGGAAGAAACAGTCAAAAAAGACAAGAGTTGTGATAACACCAACTCCTCTGATCACACTTGGCCTGTCTGTCTTACACCTACATGTACAGTATATGCTCACCACATAGACGATAAGAAGCTCAACAGTCCTGTTTGTCCCTTCACTGTGAACAATGGTAAATTCTAATTAGCATCTTTCCATTTAAAAGTAGCTCTCCACCAGGTGGGGTCTGAGCCATGCTCATTATAAATGCTGAGAACTGGTTATATACAACAATATACTATACAACAACATGCTATATAACAACAACATACTTCACAAAAACCACCCACTATACAATAACAACAAAACATACTATACAACAGCAACATACTACAAAACAACAGCATTCTATACAGCAACTGGCAAATCAGAACACAACGGGACATTTTAACTAATGCACTTTTTTTTTTACAAAGCTATGTTAATATTTATAGTTTGAATTGTGTTTTCTTCAAGTATGTTTTCCTTGCACTGCATTCTCTGTCTGGTTGTAAGATTAAATAATGTAATGCTATTTAAAATGACTTTTAGGAGGATTTAAATCTATATTTAATACAACACAGTCAATTAATTCAATTATATAATTATAGGACCCAGAATCGCGATTGTGGCGCCTCCCCTTGCGGCTGCCTGCGCGAGCACCTTGTGTCGATTACGCACATTTTGGTATTTTTTAGTATTTATAGAGCTTATTGTGCGTAATCACCGGGTGTCATGACATTTCACTGCATATATGTATGAACGTATGTATATGTATGTGACAAATAATCTCTTGAACTTGAACTTATTGTGTTGTAATGGCTATATGTTACCAAATTTGACAAAATTCACCAGAAAAAATGACAAACTCAAGATATCCCTGTCTAATTTTATTGTATTTAGTTTTGTAAGTACGAGAGTTGCCGCGGTTATCGGTGTTACACGGTGTTCGGGCGAATACGGATTACATTACTTGCCCACCGCCTCAACCATCATTTTGCCTTTTTGTTTATATAGAAATAAAACCCATTTATTTAATTTGTGTATCAGCGCTGACATTAATCTAATGACAAGACAAAACATTTAATTTGTAAAATGCTAAGTGTGTTATCAATACTTAGTCTGACGCGACGTGTCTGCTTGTGTGCATACAGCGGAGTTGCAGCACAGTCTGCTTATCAGGAGAGGAGAGAAGGCAATAGGAGACCTGAGATCAGGTCTAGATTGGGACTTGTCTACCACCATCCGTAATTTGCGCCCCTGCAAAACGAGGATGCTCCGCGTTAATAGTTCCACACCCTTGTGGTAAAATGTCCAGTGTTACCGGTAACACCGGTGTTGTCATCAGTTAATTAACGGGTGGGGAAAATTTCTCACCGTGGCATCCCTAGTAAGTACACAATATAGTTTGTTTATTTTTAAGTGAAATGTTTTTCACACCTCGTTTTAGTTTCATTTTAATTGTCTGCACAGGGATGCAAACACATGCATGGCGAAAAAAGGTCTGAAATATAGGTATGGTGGTAGCCGACAGTTTTGTTTCATACATGTAAGAAACAAAACTAAAATAAATAGATCTAAAATAAAAACACAAGCACCAACAGTGCACCGCTGTTTGGAGGAGAAATTAAAAACTAAACTCCTTTAATTCTCTGAGTTAGGTTTAGGTTATACATTTTCCATACAAGTAAGAAGCTAAGGAAACAATAAATCTAAATCGTTCACTGAGATTATATTATAAATTGCTGTATTATAATCACAACATTTGCATATCGAGTGGCAGGATCTGGGGTGGGGGGCGAGCACCTGCTCCTTTATGAACCATGAACCCCATGGTGCCCTTTTTATCAAGCACAGTATTTGGTTTATTTTTGTTTGTTTGTTTTTTAAGGTTTGGCACCCCAATGCGCCTCTCCAGGCTCCCCTGTCTCCCACTGTAATCCTTTATGGGATTATTTTGGTTTTAACGCAACCGGAAGGATGTAAAAGATCTAATTTGCCGGACAGAGCACCAGGTCTCACCAGCCGCAACACAGAGGTTGGGTGAAAACAATCGCTTAATTAGGAGTTTTAAAAGGATAAGCAAAATAAAAAAATAAAAGGATCAAATGGTGTAATTATCCCGGAGAAAGCCTGGTCCCGGTCTGTGTCTCCGCTCCCCGGAAGAGGCGGCTGCAGCGCCCCTGGGCTTGGCCCCCCACCCCCGGTAAAAGGTGTCTGAGTGCACTTTGCATCGCCGCATTGTTCCTACAATATCTGAACAAACCAAATGAAGAAAGAAAACGAGAAAGCCCATTTCAGAATGACCATGAAACAGGGTTTACAGTGATTTTGTTATTTTTGAGGATTTTTTAAAGCGTCGACGTGCAGTTCCTATTGGCGCACACTTTGAATTGCGCTTCATAGGTCATTTAATTAGAAAAAAAAAAAGGGGGGGGGGGGGGGGGGAGATACATCGCCAAACAAAAATTTAAATAAATCATCAACCGCCGAATGAATAATAAATTCCTCCAATTGCCCAAGCCTACTTCCAAACTGCTGACATTTTTTCTCTCACTCTTTTTTGAGAGTCTACTGTGCAACTATGTCTCATTACGATTGTATCAGGTTTGAGTATCGGAGAACTTTTATGAGTACAGTACATGAGCACAGAATCTGATATATCTCACACTGATCGGCCGGTCACCGGTCATGGACAAGCAAGCTGAAAACCGGCCGATTCCACTCACCAGCCGATCGATGCATTTCACGTTTTGTATGTTATCATCACAGTCACATTTGTGACTGATTATTACTCCCCCACCTCCAATTTTACCTCAGCAATGCAGCACTATGGATAATTAAACACCGTTGTGCAGTGGATGTTGAGAGTGCGTGTGTGCGAGTGAGTGAGTGAGTGAGTGAGTGAGTGAGTGAGTGAGTGAGTGAGAGATTACAGAATCACAAGCAAAAGTTCCAGCATCTGGTCCAATATCAGGAAAGTAGTTTAAATAAATACCAAATGTACAACAATTTATTTCACTTACTCTATTCCCTTCAAAAACTCAGATGTATCAGACAAATGTTTCGGAAACAATCGGTTTAATGCGTACGTGCGACATGGGGCGGTATCACACCAGCCCAGCTGTGTGTGGGAACCTTTAGGTTCTCTTGTAACATAGACACCACTGAACCTTTGAGATGCAGCTTTTAAAAGCACCCAAAATATTGAAGACTGAAAAAAACAAGTCTATTAATAAACCCCTCTGCATATCAGATAATTTTAACTTTCACCACTGATCAGTGTTACTTATTTACATTTACTTATATACCACTTACTTAAAAGGGGTTCAAATGGGCAGGATCTCAGGTTGATTTTGATACAAACGGCGGCCCTGAATGGTCCCATGGTCATGAAATGCCAGAACAATATTTATGACTTATGATACAATCCTATAAATATGTTGATTTTATACATAATAGGAATGGGCCTACTACCTTTTCAGTGAAAACCTTATGAGAACAAGTAGCATGTCAAAATGCCCGAAAAGTGTATATTATATTATATTTATTTATTTATTTAAACCCCAACATGGTGGGCACAATGACAAGACACTATTCTAGCGGACTAGCTTGAGACTAACCTGCCGATTTGGACCTGGCATCATTCCATTCACGAGAGAGTATGTATATGTAGGTGTGTGAGTACGCAGGATTACTTTGAGACACAGAGAGGGTGGGGGCTGAGACAAAGAGACGGATTGACATTCCTCACCATGTCTTCGTCTTGAGGTTTAAGGCTCTGTGTGCGTCTATAGACTAGATTAGCGTTACACAACAGGCTTTCGGTTGGCTGGCAGCACTGCGACGCCATGGCAACTAAAACTTCTTAATGGGAGGGAGGGGGGAAGTGTGTGTGTGTGTGTGTGTGTGTGTGTGTGTGTGTGTGTGTGTGTGTGTGTGTGTGTGTGAGTGTGAGTGAGAGCAAGCGAGCGAGAAAAAGGAGAAAGTCCTTACAAGTTGGTAAATGAAGATTAAGATACTAGGGCTGTCGAAGGTAACACAATAACGCCTTAAGGCGTATAACGCCACTCATTTTTTTGCCACATTAATGCAGGTTCTCTTTTAGGACCATTTGCCCGACCCGTAGTTAAGATGGCACCGACATTTGTTGTGTTTGTAGCTTCGCGATAGAGGAGTGAGTGTGATAGAGTCGTCTCTGCATGCGCCCGTGGAGAGATGTACACAATGTACACGGACACAAACAATGGCCTACAAGAACTCCCTCGGCATGTAATATAGTAGGACACTCACCACCATAAACTCGATGTACCAACTGCACATGTCCTAGGCTGCACCACATGATGTAAATGAAGAGTGCGAGTGTCCCTCCATGGCACGTTCTACTTAACTTAGGCGCAGTTACCAGGGCTGCAGAGCTGACGCTAAGGTAGGGCTAAGATAATGGCAAAGGATATTCTGTCGGTAGTGATGGGGAACGTGAACTCACTAGCCAACAAGGCCAACGAGCTGGCTGCCCTGGTGAGGAACCCGAAGATATACAGGGAGTGTGGTTTACTGTTTCTTTGAAAAGTGGCTAACTGGAACACTCCGGATGCTAATGTTGATTTACTAGAGGAAAATTTTTTTATATATAATAATAAAGCGTAAAGGAACACACTACATAGACAGATACTGGAGAGGTAACCACTCGCATCAGTTGTTGCCTGTGGGGGTTAAGTTAGCCATGTTATCATTTGAGCATTTATTTATTTATTTATTTATTTTTATGCTAAATGCAGTACCTTTGAGGGTTTCTGGACAATATTTGTCATTATTTTGGGTTGTTTATTGGTGTCCAATTAACATATATTTGCATAAAGCAAGCATATTTGTCACTCATGTTGTTAAGACTATTAAACACTTGACAATATCCCTTTATGGTAAATTTGGACGGATAAAAAATGTGACAAATAGTGATTATATATTTTAATAGATTGACAGCCCTAAAAGGGACTGAAAAAGAGAAAGACAGGTGACAATGAGACTAACACTCTATAGTGAAAGTGCGCAAGAGAGTTTGACAGTGAGTGGGGTGATTCTGCATGTGTGCGTCTCTTGACCTTTCTCAGAGCAGGTTAGCTAGCAGGGTTAGCTCTCTCTGCCTGCAACAGCAGTACGCAGGTCTATTTTTAAACCTCCCGTTCAAATAGCTGCCTCTGTGTTCCGTCCACCCTAATAACAGAGCAAACACACACCGTGCCCCAACGCTGAAAGCTTGTGAATGTGGGCTGTGTTGTGTCGCGTGTGGTGCATTCTGACGGCTTTGTTAGGTACGGCCAGCAGGTTTAATACCGGAAACAGGACCTCTGGGGTGAATTAAAATAAAAGTGAAGAATTCCGTTCTTCAGTACAAGTTCATAAATTGTTGGAACACAAACTTCAAAGTGGAGAGTAACAAAGTACATTTACTTGAGTATTGTATTAAAGTACATTTTCCGTGTATATCTACTTGGCTTTTGAATTTCAGCCAATTAAAAAAAAAAAAAAAAAAAAAAAGACAGATTTCCTTCTCTTGCCTCTACATTTATGAAGGCTTCTGCTTGCTACTTTGATGCCAGCCATTCAAGTATGCAGTAAATTGACAATCATCTTTCCTACACTGTACAAATGAGCTTGCTTGACTGATTAACTGTTGGCAACGGTTTCTACAGCAATGGAAAAACCCTAACCCATTCGTTTTTTTTACCCAGCCCTAAAACATTTTTAAAGAGGCACATAGCTCAAAACTTTTAATCAAATAGAAATTGGGGAGAACTTCCACTTGTAGTGAAGTGTTTTCTCTACCTTGAGACAATGAGATTGTGTACTCTGTTCACGCTGCTCAGGAAGGTACCAAACTACTGCTCCAAGGCAGATATATGGAAGAGCTCCACAATGTCTATGCAGACAAACAACCGTTCACATGGAGTGATATTAACCAAAAGAAAAAAAAAAAAAAAAAAAAGAGGAAAAGGAACAGATTGTTGGACCGCCCCTCTCGGTAGCCAAGTCGGTATAGAGAGTTGGCCGGAGTCCAGCGTGCAGAGCCGTTTACTTCTGTGAAACTTGACTCAACCTTCCGACACGGAAAGGCCTTTTGTAAACCCTGAGGTATCCGACTCAAGAGGTCCATAGGACGGGGAGGGAAAAATGAAATTAGCCTTATAAGGGGGTCGGAGCGCAGCACCAAGCCAAACAAAGGCAGAAAAGATAGAAGACATTAGCAACATGTGCTCCCTGCTCAAGTTCAGACTGTTGGATATTCAGGGGGAGGTTGTGTCGTGGGGGGAGCTTAGGTCTCTGACATTTATTTCTTCTGGTTGCTTTGTGTTTTCCTCACTGTTCACTATTCTTCCTCCACTCCTTTGCTTTCCCCATCTCTCAGCAACGCTGCCAACTTGGTTTGTATCCATGCTGATCGTCTGCAATCAGCACACAAGAGTACAGTCCAAGGAAGGCTTTCATCAGAGCCATGGAGCTGCAGCCTGACTACTGCTATCATCTTACAGTACTGGGGGATGGGGGTAACTGGGAACAGGGACAGGCGGGCACCAGAGTCGCAAAGAAATAGCCAGAGAGAGAAATGGAAGATTGAGAGTAAGCCACCTTACTATTAAATACATATTTATATATTTTATTTACATATGTATTATCCATTTCTATTTTAAAGTGCAATGTTTACACATTGTTTTTGGTTGGCTGTTTTAAAAAAAAAAAAATATTCTTCATTACTTATAATATACGCATAATGTTGTACATGCCAATAAAGCCCTTAGAATTAAATTGGGAGAGAGAGAAACAGCATGAGTTAAGGTGAGGTAGCGCCGAGTGTCATAAAGGTTGATTTGAGAGGAACGCAGCTGCCCCTTAACCTTTGAACATGCGCACAAAGAGAGAAGCCATCAGAGCAGGAATCCGGTACAACCTACAAGTCTTTCAGCACAACCAGCTAAGTGTTCATGAAATACAAAAATTAAACCAAATTAGTGATTTCAGAACATGCTGTATAAATTCCACTAGCAGAAAAGTAGATTCACATTTTTACTATCGAAAAACAAGAGTGGTTAAGACCAAAATAGCAAATATAAACAATATTCTTAATAGAGTTTATGATACAGAATTCTTTGTTAGGCTAGATAGTCCAGAGCAGTCATTTTTACTTTTAAAAAGTGGATACCTTGATATACATTTCCACATCCCATTTCTAAAATCCAATAGATATTTATAGTGATTAATGCATCATTTATTTCTCAAATATTAGAATGCGAAATATTTTATTTACTTCCATGTCCATGACAGTTCACAGAGCTCTGCAGTGATGTACCATGACAAAATGGAGCTCAAAAAACAGTGGTAGTGGATGAGCAGGGAGGTGGGCGTTTTGGCTCAGTTCTGCGTTGTCTGGTTATACCGTATTAAAAAAAAGGACCTTGCAGAGTCTGAGCACAACAGAGGTGATGGACATTTTATAGATCTGGCAGGCTGTTCGCAAAGGGGCTGGGTGTGCCCAAGTACTGGGAGGGAAAGGAGTAGTGTCCATGTTGGTTTACCTTAAATTATCTATAAAATCGTCACAAATTGAGGCTAGTGAATGAATACCCCTTGCATTGTTAAGCTTAATTTGTTAAGAATTCTTTGACAATTCACTGGTTTGGCATCCACTTATTCATGCTCTCATCCACTCATGCTACTTTATATACCTTCTTCCTCTTCACCCTGACATTTGGCTGTGCATACCATCACAAAAAACAAAGTGCGCTTGCAGTTATCAAATGACCAATACAATGATTAGAGTGTTCTTAACATACAAGAGCATTATTGGATTATCATCCAAGCCTAGCATATGTTCAGACAAAAAGTAAAAATTAAAAAGCTTAGCTGGTTGACAGCAGCTACATACAGAGACGGTGCCCTGGTGATTTAGTGGGATAAGCATCCATTGTCATTCCCTAGTATTTGATGTTTACTACACAATGGACATTTGAGGTTAAAGCTAACTTAGCCATAAACAATGGATTTGATATAAATAAATCAAAATAACTGTCCGGACACAAGCTCAGTGTTGACCATTCTCCAGAAGTAATGTATTTTAGTCAGTTTGCAGATCTTAGGGAGACAGGTCCCGATCGAAGGTCTCCTATAGCCTTCTCTCCTCCCATGATCAAAAGACTGTGCTGCGACTCTGCTGTGCACACACAAGCAGCCACTTTCAGTGTTCAACTAAGTATTGACGACACGTTTGGTACTTCACAAATAAATTTTTTTTTTTATGAACACTGGCACTGACACGCAAAAAAATTAACTGAATGGGTTTAAGTAAAATAAATAAATAAATAAAAAAGGAAAACGACGTTGGGCAAGTAATGTTTTGGTGTACACCCAAACACCATGTAACGCGGGTAACTGCAGCGAACCTAGTATGCAGCTTTGAGGAAAAAAATGAAAGTATTTGGGATCCATTTTTGTGCAACATTTAGTTGCACAACAGTTACCTTTAAACGTAAGAGACACCTGAGGTACTCTTTGTTGTCATGGCAACATCCCAAAACACAATACATTCTTTGGGGCCTGTCTGAACCTGAGGACATGGGCAGAAAGGAGAGAATGTATGCAAATGCCACCAAAGAAATTCAGGTCGACGAGTGCAGGGAAACACCCAGAGGAAGCCCTGCCTACAAACATGGACTTCATTATACTGGAATCTTGGCTCCTTAGATCGAGCTTATCAAAGAATCGGACTGTGCCAAATTAAAGCACGTGAGCTCGATTTAGAACCACTGCTGTGCGCAAACACCATTTTAACACCCTTTCCAGAACACACATGCAAGCGATAGAAATAGCTGTGTGTGTGAACCAAAGATTACAACGTGGAGACCAGCTGCGTGTGTGTGTTTGCCCAAGCTCTTAGACCTCTGCATCAGTGTGCGTGTTGGGCAGGTGATAAGGCAATCAGTGGTCCCAAGGATCATGTTATGACAGCAAGACATCTTTAGGCCCCACAGAGAGACAGAGAGAGAGACAGAGAGAGAGACAGAGAGAGAGACAGAGAGAGACAGAGAGAGACAGAGAGAGACAGAGAGAGGCTACCGAAACAACGACTGTTCAGATATTAACAAAAGCATTTTTGTCTTAACCTTTCGATACTCAGGGGACAAGAAGCTACGGTCTGAATGTGACTGCTAAATTTATCGTGCCAAGAAGTCAAAATGTATGCCATGTGGGACGAAGATTAAATTTTTGCACTGGTATTTGCTGATACATACTTAAAATGATCATAAATTGCATTAACATAGAGAGCAGTATGTATACAGGGGAGGGCAGACAGAAGCAAACACATATGAGGGCAGCCACAGATGACAAGTTATACATGTGTTTTGTAGTTTTTTGAACACACAAAATATAAACACACGCAGAAGAGGCCAGGCAACTAGGGGAGGAGTCATGGTCAGAATGAGATAAGGTAGAAGAGGCTGCTTCTGGAGCAGAACCAAATAATGATAGTGGTACCGGACTAATTACAAAATTCACATTGGTTTTCACTTTGGCCATTTATGTAAAGCACAAAAAGGTGGGAGACATTAAGCCTTTGTATCCATTAGAAATGTGTAGTTATTTCGTTTTTTGTTGTGTCATGATTCAGCACATAAAATGTCTCCAAAACTAAAAGTTCCGGGCGATGAAGGGTCAAAAACCTAGAGGCAAAACACAGGGAACGGCAGCCAGCTTTTTCCGCTTTTGTGCAAAAACCTTAAAGGGGCTGTGACAACCTGCGGTCCCGCAGCACTGAGACCTATAAACTCTGCACTGTGCGAGGGACAGCAGGTGAGGTAGAGGGAGAGACAGACAATAAGAGCAAGCCTAAGACTCGGGGTCAGAGATGCAGACGAGGTCGGCCGTAACATTAGTCGTGCTCATGCGGGTCGGCTCAGTGGAAACTTGGATCGGCAATTCAAAACGGAAAACACAACCACGTTACACAGCGAAGAATAGATGCCTCAGTGCTCCGTCCCCCGTAACACTAACTTCACAGGAATATGATGGCAATGAAAAGCCAGTGATTCCCTGCTAAATCAAGTTCAAGTTCAAGAGATTATTTGTCACATACATATACATACGTTCATACATATATGCAGTGAAATGTCATGACACCCGGTGATTACGCACAATAAGCTCTATAAATACTAAAAAATACCAAAATGTGCGTAATCGACACAAGGTGCTCGCGCAGGCAGCCGCAAGGGGAGGCGCCACAATCGCGATTAACAGTGTCCTTTCTCTATTTTTATTTTAGAGGTGGGTCAGTGCCTCGTGGGTGAAGCCTAAGTTATGACTCCATAATAAAGTTAAATGGCTGTGTGTACTAACTGGACGACCATGCAACATGACATGCCTAATAAAGCAGAGGTTGTGCCATCTTACCTGTCGTCCAATCCCGTGTCTTCTTTTCCTTCTTCCTGGTCACACTCTTTCTTCCATCCACTGTTCTTCCCTCTGTGGGTGGCTTCCCTGTGGAACAATATGGAGGCTTGGGTTCAGACTTTAGCATAGAAATCATCCTGTTTGCGTTTTGTATAGTGACTTTTGAAGCTCGAAAACTTGAAGGTACAATTCAGTAGCCCTCACAAGTAGATCAAGGGTGCATAAAAACACCAAAACACAGTAACAATGCTTGACTAGGCCTGTGGCAGTTACTTAATCGACTTATTGTACAATATATGGATATGATCTAAATTTTTCTCAAGTTGATAATTGCCCGTTGTATTTACATGCTTATTTGTTTACATAAGAATGTCGCCAACATGATGCCAGAATAAACAGCAGGGTTTTTCCTACCACTATAAGACTTGGGCACAGCGCCTAAATGGTTTTTCACAGTGCCGGGGAGAGACGGAAAGTATCACCATGACAAAACCTAAACAGTACCTCGGCGACAGAAGAGCCCTCTGAAATCGCCATGGCCATGTTTATCTTTTGGAGTTTTCACAGTGACCACGATCATAATCCCAGAGTTTTACACTTGTGCTCAAAAGTTTACATACCCTGGGAGAATTTATGATTTCTTGGCCATTCTTCAGAGAACATGAATGATAACACAAAAACCTTTCTTCCACTCATGGTTAATGGTTGGATGAAGCTATTACTCTTTTTAAATCAAAATGACAAAAAAAAAAAAAGTACCGAAATGACCCTGATCAAAATTTTACATACCATACTTTGACCTAATAACATGCACAAAAGTTGACAAACAGGTTTGAATGGCTAATCAAGGTTCCCATCCCTACCTGTGACCTGTTTGTTTGTAATTAGTGTGTGTGTGTGTGTGTGTGTGTGTGTATAAAAGGTCAGTGAGTTTCTGGGCTTCTGACAGACCATTGCATCTTTCATCCAGTGCTGCACAGACATTTCTGGATTCTGAGTCATGGGGAAAGCAAAAGAATTGTCAAAGGATCTGCGAGAAAAGGTAATTGAACTGCATAAAACAGGAAAGGGGTATAAAAAGATATCCAAGGAATTGAGTGCCAATCACCAGTGTTCAAACACTGATTAAGAAGTGGAAAATGAGGGATTCTGTTGAAACCAAACCACGGCCAGCAAAGATTTCAGCCACAACTGCCAGGAAAATTGTTCGAGATGCAAAGAAAAATCAACAAATAACTTCATCTGAAATACAGGACTCTCTGAAAAATTGTGGTGTGGCTGTTTCAAGATGCACAATAAGGAGGCACTTGAAGAAAAATGGGCTGCATGGCCGAGTCGCCAGAAGAAAGCCATTTCTGCGCAAACGTCACAAAGTATCCCGCTTACATTACGCCAAACAACACAGAGACAAGCCTCAAAACTGCTGGAACAAAGTAATTTGGAGTGTGGAGACCAAAATTGAACTTTTTGGCCACAACCATAAACGTTACATTTGGAGAGGAGTCAACAAGGCCTATGATGAAAGGAACACCATTCCTACTGTGAAACACGGAGGTGGATCACTGATGTTTTTGGGATGTGTGAGCTACAAAGGCACAGGAAACTTGGCCAAAATTGAGGCAAGATGAATGCAGCATGTTATCATTAAATACTTGAGTAAAATTTGCACTCATCAGCCCGGAAGCTGCGCATGGGACGTTTTTGGACATTCCAACATGACAATGATCCAAAACACAAGGCCAAGTCGACCTGTCATTGGCTACAGCAGAACAAAGTGAAGGTTTTGGAGTGGCCATCTCAATCTCCTGACCTCAGTATCATTGAGTCACTCTGGGGAGATCTCAAACGTGCAGTTCATGCAAGACAGCCCAATAACTTACAGGAACTGAAGGCTTTTTGCCAAGAAGAATGGGCAGCTTTGCCATCTGGGAAAATAAAGAACCTCATCCACAACTACCACAAAAGACTTCAAGCTGTCATTGATGTTAAAGGGGGCAATACACGGTATTAACAACTGGGGTATGTAAACTTTTGATCAGGGTCATTTGGGTACTTTCTTTTGTCATTTTGATTTAAAAAGAGTAAATACAGTTGTTTGCCAATAAATAGCTTGATCCAACCATTAACCATGAGTGGAAGAAAGGTTTTTGTGTTATCATTCATATTCTCTGAAGAATGGCCAGAAATCATAAATTCTCCCAGGGTAGGTAAACTTTTGAGCACAAGTGGATTGGATTCCCATTGGAGCTTACACGCTGGAATTCATGTGGACTCTCTGCCACCGTTACGCCTACAGATGCTGCGTTCAAGTCTTGTGGGAACGTGAGATCAAAATGTCTTTCTACTTTTTGCTTTTTATATCCATAACTACTCTACTTATACAGGGCTCGTCAGTAACTGTTGCCCTCAGCAACCAGATTGAGTCAATTGGCAACCATATAGTGGACTCTGGTTTCCCCTTTTGGCAACCATTTAAGATAAAAAATATGGACAGCAAACAGCGAAACGTGGACCCCAAAATAAAATAAATACAATAAAGTAAATGAGTTGCATAAGTGATATTTAAAGATTGCTGTTACAGTCGTAACCAGAACGCTGCACGTGCGTTGGTGCACTTACTCACGTGCAAACAGACACCTGTTCACGTTTTAACGCCTTTCTTCATCATCTGCGACGTGAAAAGATCAGATTTCCACGCAGTCAGAACGTAAGAGTGTGCATCCTAGTTGAATTCTATAATCCCTGGGCACCACAGAGCGTCTCTCCTACTGGGCTGCTGACCGCGCTTTTGGCCAAAGAGTCAGACAGTGGATGGCAGTAGAGCAAGGTTATTACAGTCAGGGATGCAAACGACTTGCTTTTCGGTGAACAGTGTTTTCATGTCAATTTGGGTGACTTGTGTGAATCATCCAAACCGATCAGAGGAGGGCTTTTTGTGTGTGTGTGTGTGTGTGTGTGTGTGTGTGTGTGTGTGTGTGTGTGTGTGTGTGTGTAATCCGTCCGAGGGAACAACGGCATTCCAGATCAATTAACTAGTGGATTCGTTCTCTGATATTACGCTAGAACTGAGACGCAGACATGGCTCTAAGCAGTCCAAACAGCCAGGAAGCAATGCTGCATTCATAGGCTCAGAAAACTATAATGTGTTTCGGAAGTGTTGCGTTTCTCGGAATCCGGAAAACCATCGTCTACCACTATAGGTATATTTTAGACCTTTTCACCATACATGTGTTTTCATCCCTGTAGTTGACTAAAACTAGGTCTGAAAAAAACATTTATGTTAAAACTAGAAACTATTGTGTACTTACAAAACAAACTAAATACAGGAAATGTCTTTAGTTTTAGTATAGTTTCTAGGGAATTTGGTCAACATATAGCCTTTAAAATACAATAACCAGTTCTTGTCTTAATGAGCATGATGGCTCAGACATCATCTGGTGGAGAGCTACTTTTAAATGGAAGGATGAAATTGGAATTTAACATTGTTAACAACGAGGGGTCAAACAGGACTGTTGAGATTCTTATTGTCTTTGTGGTGCGCATGTGTTACCCACCGCATATTTAAAAGGGTCACAAAAGAGTCAATAACTTCTGATTTTGGATTATAAATGGGATATGAAATGATGGAAGGACACACATATTCCTGTTCATTTTACACCAATGCCCGGAACTTCAACGCGCATCGCACCTGTAAAGGACCCAAAATTAGCGTGTCAACCCAGGGTTAGTATTAGACTGTAGTACTGTTCATATTAGAGTAGCTGATCAGAGGTGGACCCGATAAAAACCTGTGTATATTGGCGGGTTATTTGACCTGGGACTGAAACCCGGGTGTTACCTTTCCCACTGATGACAAGATGTTAGCAGGTGTTGATGTGTTTTCGGTGCAGTGGGAAGGGGTATTCTATTCTGGGTTTGTTTTTGTTTTCGCATATAGGCTACCACGCATTCTGTGTACGACTGCATCCTGTGTTATAATTTTAAAATAAAATTATTTTCTTTATAAAAACAACATTTGGTCTTCAAAACTCTCAAATTTGCCTTAAAAAAGGGGGGCTGTCTTATAATCAGGGTCGACCTATATTTCAGTCAATATGGTATATGGTCAATACATTTTGGATATTTTAATATTTTTTCACATTACAATATCGGAACATTCTTCGGAATTAAAAATTCATTGCTATTTGAAAGGGTGCACTTGCATTATTGTGCTGTTATATTATCATTATATCTCATTATATTTGCCACCAATAAATCGGTGGCAAAAATGGTCTCAAAACAACTATTATTCACTGCAATTTTTCTGGGACAACATATCTTCCAAAAAAGAAGGAGTTATCGTGACAGACCTCCCCTTGAGTGCGTCAGGCCTCAAACAAACAGCTCTGCTACAATCAAATAATTGTGACAACTCCATAGAGCTCTTTACATTTGTGCCGTGAAGCAATTTCACAAATGTTAAAGAAGTTAGTGGTGGGGAAAGACAAGATTGTAGCTTTTGGGCTACGTTCACACTGCAGGCAAAAGTGGCCCAAAATGCGATTATTTTGCTCATCTGTGACTCATGTGAGATCCGTTTTTTCATAACAGTGTGAACAGCACAAATCACATTGAAACCAATCTTTAAAATTTAGATTTGGGCCACTTTGGTCCTAAACATAGGTCCGATTGTTTGCAATTCGACCTCAGGCTGAACAGTCAAATCGGAATTCATGCGACTTTTACGTCACTCTAGAGCAGGGGTCCCGAACTTTTTTAGTTTTTATATCACAAACACAGAACACACGCGCACACACAAAGTTCTCGGACTGGTGGGGGTAAGAGAGTCTCCCCGTTACGCACGGAGGAAAATAAATACATCTACAATAAGAGTATTGGGTCAAACAAAAAAAAGAAAAAAAACGACCTACTTCGAGAATAAACTCTGCATTCTGTCCCAATTTGTGCACATTGTGTTTTTATTTTAGATTTCACTAAATTACTGTATTGGGAAAAGGAAAAAACAAAAACAAAAAAAAAACACAACAACCACTGTGCCCGTCTAGATTTTTGCCATATTTACTTCCATACGACAGCATTCTGCGTCTGTTACTTCTGTGCATGCGGGTCAGTTCAGGACCGTGACCAGTCCACACTGGAATCTGATATTGGCCAAAAATAATGTGAACAACCAACATCTGAGCAATAAAGTCAGTGTAGCACTAAGGCTTACAGTGTGAATGTAGCCTTAGTCTCAAAAATAATGTGCACATAATTTGGCTCAATAAGGCTTCAGGCACTGTCCACACATAGACAAAGACACGCTAGCACCATGTTCCTGACAGCAAACCAGGGTTTTCAGATTAGTGGCCTATCAGAGAATGACACTCTTGACTCCCCACCACCCACCCAGAGTGTGTTGGTGTAGCCGAGGCAACCGCAGCGGGTGGGCCAATTAGCCTGCAGGAGAAAGCTGCAGCCTACGCTCCCTCTGGTCTAATCTGATAATGGGATTACAGCAGAGTGCTGCACTACCATTCCTATAAACAGACGGACGCACAGAGAGAAAGATGCTTAAACAACTATGGGTCTCATCCCCCAGGTCTGGGCGGTAGTCAGCGTTGTGCCATCTCAATGTGTTTCTATTAATATCATTGTTTTGGCTCATTTGTTGGGTATGTTATTACAAAAGAGGAACACCAACAGCTTGAAGGAAGGACAGACAAATCAAAAGGACACAAAAGGGATTGATTACCTTATGCGTTTCCATGATACAATTGCAGAAAATGTTCTGGATGACAAGCAGATCTGTTCCATGGAAATATTTTGAATCACTGCTGTTGAGGAGGGACTAGGCTTGGGCCCATATTCCATAATATCAGATATCACAATATTTACTACCAAAGGCAATTTTTTTCTAAAGTATCAAAATAGTGTGCACTCCCCCTTCAACATTTCTGAAATTTGTGCCAGAGTAGCTCTTTTGTGGGAAAGGACCAGACGGACTAGACTTCGCTTCCCACGTGCATCAATGCCCATGGGCGTCCATGACACTGCTGTCCTTCCTTGGACCACTGTTGGTAGGTACTAACTACTGCATATCAGGAACAACCCACAAGACCTGCCGTTTTGGAGATGCTCTAACCCATATATATATATATATATATATATATATATATATATATATATATATATATATATCGAGCTAGCTACCTATCTATATATAATAGGTCATCTAGCCATCACAATTTGGCCCTTGTCAGTCACTCAGATCCTTACGCTTGCCAATTTTTCCTGCTTCCAACATATCAACTACACTTGAGCGATCGTGCAAAATTCCAATCAGCGATCGCCAATTGATGATTTTATGCACGTGTGCATAGAACATACTGGAGCAAATGCGGTCTGTTTCAAATTGGACAGTCCCTTAACTCAGTTGTGCTTAAAATTTGTTTCATACAAGTAGGAAACAAACAAAAAAACAAATAGATCTAAAATAAAAACACAGGAAAACCTGCATGCAAGTGAGGAAGCAGTGCGCGTGTACAGTGCACTGCTTTCTGGAGGAGAAATAAGAGAAATAAACTCTCCTCCAATTCTGAGTTTGTGTTATGTTTTTCTTTTTCCATACAAGTAGGAAACAAAATAAATCTAAATCTTTCTCTATGAGATTATATATTGCTATATTATATCACAAAATGTTCATATTGAGGAGGGAAGCTGAGCAGAGAGGGAGAGAGCCTCCGCCCCCTCTCTCCACTCCAGTTTCAGAAGACTAAACTACAAACCATCTCAGTATGCAGATTTTTCCTGCCGGATTAAAAAATATATATGTAAATAAATCATCTGTCATCAATATCAATCATGACTGAATAATAGCATAACTTCACAAACTGAAGTTGCTATATATATATATATATATATATATCGCATCACTTGACAGGTGCTGTTGGAACAAGATGAGCAATGTTATTAATTTCACCTGTCAGTGGTTTTATTGACACACACACACACACACACACACACACACACACACACACACACACACACACACACACACACACACACACACACACACACACACACACACACACACACACACACACACACACACACACCTAACTGCTCTATTGTCATTGTCCTAAGTCAAACAATTAAAAACACAAACACTGGGAGCTTACATTGCAATTTTTGCATGTAAAAAATTTGGGATTTTACAATAGTGCAAAATTCCATCTAATATAAATCCAGGAATGAAAGACAATGGACACAAGAAGTTGGTAGCTTATCTGCGTGGAGACTGGTGAGCATGCCTAATCTAACCACTGCATAACCAGATCATTACATAAAACAGCAAGGGGTAGAGACTTGTGCCTCGCAATTTTTAGAATAAATATCCAATTCAAAAGGACCTTCATTCAGCTGTTGCTGCTAGGGTTTGTGGTTCTCGTGCCTCAGCAGCTACAAAAGACATTGGGAGATGGTCGGTATAAAAATAAACAAAAAACCTGCAAGACACTGAGGCCGGTTTACAATTTGCAGAACCGTTGAAACTTGGAACCATCCCTCCGTGCCAGTCCCCGCTACTGGGGCGCGGCTGTCTGCGATCTGGGCACACGGGGATGCGGACGATTGACACATAAAAGCATATTTATGATTCCTCACTGAAATATTATCGCTGTGCTTTGTTGTAAGCTTCTATCTGTTTTATCCAGTTATTGTAATGCACACTGACTGAAAATAAATAAAAATATTTAGAATTTTAGCAGTTAATTACCTCAGGGCTGCACAGCCAACATACTTTGTAGAGTATACTGACACAGGGTTCACTGGTGTTTTTTTTTCATGTAGTTAATGTCAGAACCTTAACTTGCATGGTGTGAAAGCCCCCCCCCCCCCATGAACCTCAGTCCCCTCATTCACCAAGCCTGGGCTCTGACCCTGCCAGGCACTGCTACCCCCCCCCCCCCGGGTGAGCTCCTGTTTCATCTCAACCATCAAGTGCTTCAGCAGATGGCTCTAGGTTGAAAAACAAAAAACTACAACAACAAAGCCTGGTGGGGGCCCGGCTTCCCAAAGAGTCAAAGCACAGTGTGCACACACACACGGGAGAGCATCTGTTTATGAGCAGAACAATTGCCTCTGCCGACCAACACAGCTGACACAGGGCAGTGGGGGGTGGGAAGAGCAGAAGTCAACCTGAGTCAGGGAGAGTGAGCTGGGGGGTCTGTAAGTCCACAGCAGAAGTATTGACCAAGTTCAAGTAGGCGTAGTACTTAGGAAATACTTAACGTTGTTTTGTTTAAGCAGATTTTGTGGTCTGCACATTGGTGGAAATAAGGACTGGACCGTTTGAATATCAGCCAATTGGAGCAGCTGCGACTGAGATGTCGCCTGAGGGCCCTGTGTGCAGATTTAAGGTCAGAGAATTATGTCCCCGTGACTCAATGAGTGGAGAGAGGAGTGATTGAGAGAAAGCAAAAGACCATGCCGGTTCTTGAAAGTCAACTCTCTCCCCATTCCACTTCAAAGAATTTAGTTTGTACAGTCCAGGGCATGTCCAAACATTTAACCTTTAAAGGGGTCATGCTGGAAAGAGTCAAAGGTCAGTTTTTAAGGGAAAAATGCATTGAAGGGGTTGCCAATTACTGCTTGCACAAGTATGTGTGCACATCATGGTCAATGTACATTTCAATACCTTCTCTGCAAGTGGATAATAAAAAAAGTAAATAAAAAACATTTTTATTTGTATGTTTCTGCCTCGCACCCTCTTCAGCTCCTGCAACACAAAACCTCCGCTGGCTTCTGAAAAGGTTGCTCGCTTGCCTGAAATAACTCCAATCTAAATATGGCCTGCGTTTTGCTTCAAGCTAATAAAAATGGATATTTGGTGCTATTAATAAGCCATTTATTTTCTTGCACCAAGACAACAGTGGCGGGAGATGCGAAGAAATTGTTTTAAAAGGTCGTTTGTGACCCGCCAAAAGAGCTGCGGATTAGATGTTTAAAAAAAAAAAAAAAAAATTATATATATATATATATATATATATATATATATATATATATATATATATATATATATATATATATATATATATATAAAAAGTGTTGTTGGCATTTTTTAACCATGGCAAAGATTCCCTCCCTCCCTCCCTCCCCCCAGCAAAGATTAACTGATAACGTGAGGAGTAGGCTTGGGCTGTTATTCAATAATTTCATATTTTCCCAGTATATGGACAAAGCTCATTCACTTGCACGCACAAAGAGGATGTATGAGGACATGTGCACACAACATTTTTATGAAAAATAATAGTAATAGAATAATAATAGTTTCTACAGAAATACTGCACAAAAATGTTATAGACTCATTTTGGTGTCACCCTCTCTGATGGTGTGACCCGGTGCGGTCTGCACCGGGTCACACAATTTATAATCCACTAATGGTAAGATAGTGAAAAACTTAAATATTTGTGGTACAATAAATAGTCTTAATAAATAAATATCCCCCCCATCAACGACAATATTGTGTATCGTGATATTTGGGTATGGCTGCATCGCAATATAAAATTTTGGATATCTCCTACGCCTAGTGAGGAGACAAATCAATCCCATGTGTAAACTCACAATAAATAAGACCACAAATACACAACACCACAAGGGTTTGTCTGTACTTTAAGAACAGAGGCGGCAGGTAAGTCGCATGGCTAATTTGCATGAACACGAGTACATCATTTGCATCAATTTGCTCACAGAGAGTGGATGGGGAGGCTCCATTTGAGAAAGCCATCGCTCATCTGTGCCTGGCAGTAGGCTTCTCTATCACCCAAACGGCTGCTGAATTGTTTGTTTTGGATGTTATACACTTATATTGGGTGATTGTAAGGAAACCATGACTAATGAACAGGCTCACACCTGTGTTTCTTATTAATTTGATTGTTTAGGAGCAGTTCTATAATGGAACCTTTGCTTGTCCAAGGAGCATGACTGAGATTGTTAACATCACACTGAAAAATGTATCATTATCCACATAGATTAGCATAAATTTCATACCGCTCCTTTAAAATAAATGAAGACCTGTTTATCTGTTTACACCTTGCATTAACATGCGTCTTTGGGGACCTGATCACAAGGGGACAGCTCGTGAAGTACGTCTGTTCACACCTGGCATTAGAATTAGGGCCGCAGGAGCAAAATCCGAATAGAATTCAGATATTAAGAAAAAGATCACTATTCGAATAATGAAATTGCCACTCGATTATGTATTTATTTTTACAAATAATTGATAATAAATGTTTTGGCTAACGTTAGCGAATGAATTTGCATGTGATTAACAATAAAGTTCAACATAAGTTCATCCAGTTTGTTGCACAGTGAACACATATTAGAGAGAAATTTTACCAGGAACAGTGTGCAAAGTCCACGTCAGTAGGTGGTCACTTAATGTGGCCCAGGACACATTTGCTTTTACACTGCACAAAAATAATGTGGCCATATGCGGCCCAGACCATCTCCTAATGGGGGCTGAGCAACCCAATCTAAATGTGTACGGGCACACCTGTACTTAAGCGCTGTCCACTTGTGATCGGATCACCCAAGACACATGTTAATACTAGGGATAAACAGGGCCTCAGACATACCTGACTAGAAAAATGCTACGACCGACTACATTTAAGTCTGCTCCGTCAAGGTCAAATGTTTTATTGGACAGAAATCCCCCCCCACCAGCTGTATCACTTCTAGTTCAGGCTTTTCCCATGTCAAATCACACTGACACAGTGTGTGCGTGTGTGTGTGTGTGTGTGTGTGTACTAACCTGACACTGGTGGTTATGTTCCAATCCCCACAATGTAAATAAATTGGGGTTTTTTGCCACCTCATAGTATGTCAGATAGCCGAATTGACCAAATGCCATGTGTTATACCTTAAGAGATCAGTTGTTAGTTCTCATCATTGTAAAGTTATTACAGTTTTCTAATATATTGATCGAGACGGCACCCAACACAATGGCCTGATCCTCATTGCTTGTGAGTAATTTCCCTGAGTTACAAACTCAAAAGTAGGAAAACACACACTATAATGCTTTAGCCTACACTGAATAGCATTCTTTATCTATATACTTTCACTCAAAAATATAACAACATAGCATTTCTTGTCCACTCACCAGTCCGCCAAAGTAAAGACAAAAAGGGCTGTGTGAAACTTACAGGTAAACCCAGTTGAGGAACAATTTTGTGCAGTTTCTACAGTAACTGTAATAATGGCCAAATAATGACCAAGAAAGTGTTTGGAACCGGATGCTACAGCCAGCCTACACTTAACCTATGTGAAAATCCTAAATCATTTTCAGAGACATACTGACATATAGGTAAATTTAGAAGCAAACCAAATAAACCAAACTAAAAATAAAAAAAGATTGGTGGTGGTGGACCTTTTGTCCGTCTCATCCAACTGTACCGCCACAATGAGCTACACAAACACCTCATCGAGCACAAAACACCAGGACCCTAGCTCCTCATTTAGTGTTTTAAAACGGCAAAGCTTACTCAGCACATCGCTGCCTGGATTCACCCAGAGCCCCCCCACCCCTCTAATTCAACACAAACGGAACTGTGTGTGCTTACACAAGCATGGGCCCCCTCATGTGTCCCCCTGACACACACACACACACACACACACACACACACACACACACACACACTTCGAACATATGCCCCCCCCCCATACACAACGAAAGAGAACGCACCAGAAAGGCAAGGCAAATGGGTTCAACCAATACCGCAGGCACTGTGCTGAGGCTTAGTATTGTGAGCGCACACACACTCACCTGTTTTTACACTTCAGTTTCTTTGGTGGCCACAGCTTCCAATTCCAAATCTCTAGAATGAGTGAGAGCACAACAGAGAGAAATTAGTAGACAGGCTTTCACACTACCGGTCACAATAATAATGAGAATACAGATTTTGAAAGACGAGTGAATTCACACATTTTCAGGGAAGATGGGACCTATCCGATATCAGGTGCCAATACTGATGGCACCACTCTCTCATCAGATATCTGACCGAATGTCGCCAAAACACGTTCTGATCCAAATTCCATAGCTTGGGCTGGTCCATGAACCCACCGTTTTATTTAGCTAATTTAATGGTCTGCCTCCTCGAGAATTCAGCTTGGCAAAAAATTTACCTATCGCACAATGCGGGAAAAGGAACTTTCTATAGGCACTGCCAACGGAGTTGGGCAAACCTTCACTAAATATGTCCTTCGGCTTGTCGGTTGCGTCCGTTTTAAAACCAAAATAATCCTACATCAACGTTGCACCATATTGGAATGGGCAAGACTGGCCTGTAAACAAAATACAGTGGTACCTCGACTTACGACTGCATCTACTTACCACTAATCCAAGATACTAGTAGTGATAGTCACGAAAATTTGTATCAACTTGCGACCGACTGCTCCAAGATACGACCATGGAAATTTGCAGTTGGTGCGTCGGCGGCCATGTTCGCTCTCAGTCAGCGGGCGACCTATATCGTCTGTGCACGTAGTTCGTGGCTTATCGATATTTTTTTTACATTTACTGTGTTTCTGCTGTGTATTTTGTTTATTTTCACCCTCCATGGATGATGGGAAAAAGAAAAAGGCAATGATTCCCATTTAAACTAAGAAGGAAATCATAGAAAAATATGAGCGTGGTGTATATGGGAAAAATTGCTTCGACATACGACTGTTTTAACATACGACCGTTCTTATAGAAAGAATTACAGTCGTAAGTCGAGGTACCACTGTACAAGTAAAAGGGGGAGCTGCAGTTTTTCTGGATTAATAGCACTAACGTTTACATTTCTCAAAAGATTGTGAGATCTATGTGGAGTAGGAAAAAAGTTTTGAACCCCCCCCCCACCCAACGGATTTTTGTATTTTTTTGCTCTTTTAATAAGAAGTGCTGTGTTGTTTACTACAGCCTCATAACTTTACACATAACAGTAAACAATAAAGAAAAAAAGAGCTTAGTATCGGAATCAGCCTCGGTTGCAGCTCTAATTCTCAGCAATCGATTTATTCATAAAAAGATACAGCATGAAATAGCCACCGGGCTTCATAAAACTATGTTTGAGGAGGTACTTCCTCAGTCACTTTCTGCAAGGTGCCACAGTAAGCCAGACCTGGCAAGTAGACGTACAGCAGCAGGTTTCGTTGAAATGTCTAATGTAAAAAGAACCTGAAACAGGAACTCAGCAACTAGGCCTTATGTTGATATCAGATTTAGGCATTCGGGGATTTTCACATTCTTTACAAGTACATTAGCACAGTATCTGACCATATATCACATTGATATCTACACACAAATCCTTATTTTTGACATTTAACAGGAAACAGAAAGCAAACAACATAATCATTTGCGCTTTGCACCTTCTGAACAAATAGTCACCAATATCAAACCACACGTTGATAATTGACAAAGGCCAAAAGCTCACCAAAAGAAACATAATTAGCTGTGAACCTATAAAGAGACCGTATGAATCGACAGGAAAACCAAGCATCTCACACAGCTCGAGTGGAAATGCAGGTTACACTGCATAGCAAATAGAGACAATTTGCACTCTGGCTTCCTAGGCCAATACAAAGTGCAAGTGCTACCTATCAGCCATTATCTCTGTTGTTGGCTGGCCTGCAGCTTAGCCCACATGGCTTCTCTATGGACTTGTGATATACATTTTTTTTACTTCCAAAAGTAACGTGCCATCACATGACAGTTATATATTGTTTTGATTTAGTTAAAGCGGTCACACAAGCGTAAAGTCACAAAGCCAAGCCAGCTCGGGTCCAATACGACAAAACGACATAGTCCGCGTCCTGGCCGACAGAGGGGGGTAAAAACACAAACGGCGACTTATAGTTCACCTTAGCTGGTCGTTCGACCACCCGGGAGAAGGTACAAGTGGTGTTCGGCGCACCCGAATAGAGCCAACATGCACACCCGTGTTTCAATTTCGATCAAATACATATTAAACCCCCAGCCACACACTCGGCATCATCTTACGAATGGCCAGAGGGCAGACAGACACCAAAGCCACTGCCCGACACGTAAAAGTCCAGCTGATTAGTCCATTAGACGGAGAAATGTCACGATCAACGAGAGGCGTTTTATCCGAATTGAAGCGGGAGCGCCAACATAACGAGGATAGTTACGGCAGATCGAGTAGCCCAAGGTGGCTAACTTGCTAGCCTAGCGAGTTTCATCGGGGCAAACAACGTAGCAACACAAAACCTACCCTGTCGAATGCACACAAGAGCCTAACGCAGCATTCTCCAGGTTAGTAGTTCGGTGGGTTTATTCATTCAATTGTGTAAAACAAAAAAAAAAAAAATGCAACCCGCGTCTGGCTAAGCTAACGCCGGGCTAGCTGCAAAGCGGCTAAACAGCAGCGGACAAACCGAGCTACGCCAGTCCGCTCTCACGGCGTCGCAGCGCAGTGTTCATGCAAGCACACAAATTGATCGAGGGGGAAAAAAAAAATAAAAAAAAAAAGCACCATTTAAAAAATGACCCTTACCTCAAAAAGTATAAAGTGCAACAGAGAGGAAATGAAAGCCGGCTGTAAGGCTAAAGAAATTTCAACGCGTTTGCAGCATCTACGAGGGGAGGCATTTGTCCTGCACGGTCGCCATTTTGTTCACTCGCCAGAGCTTCAGCACTGTTTGCTTTTCTCTTCTCTCTCTGCGCAGACTGGAGCAAGACCGGAAACGGAAACACCTCTGACAGCCAAAGTGAAAGAATGAAGTAAACAATTGACATGTAATAGGTTATAATTGTATTTAATACAATTATATAATTGTTATTATATTATAGTTATTATGATATTTTATTTTTGATATATATCTTGCATTAATTTCAGTATAATAATAATAATAATAATAATAATAATAATAATAATAATAATAATATTAGTAGTAGTAGTGATGGTAGTAGTAGTAGTAGTAGTAGTAGTAATCGTAGTAGTAGTATCATATTATATTGTAATAATACAACAAAAACAATCATAATAATCCTAATACCAATAATAATAATAACACCAAATCTGCCCTGTCGAATCCACACAACAATTTCACGCAGAACGCAGAATATAATAATAAATAAAGCTGCAGGTAGCAATACACGGCATCCAGGGTAGTCGGCGCTTCATTAAAGTTCGAGTGTGCTTTGGCTCTCCGTTCCGGTGTGTTTTGTGACTGAAGAAGTTGGTTTGTTGCTGCCTGGTTACGGTGTAGTTCTGTGATCAGATGTTTGTGGCCGTGGGTGGGTTTCCTAGGCCACAACTAACTATCATTCTGAAGTAGGGCTTCATCATTATGGATGAAATGATAATCACGATCATTGTCGTCAATACTGCGAGCATGATTATTTATCGCGATTATTAATTCATTTTGGGGAACATAATTATTTAATGGCACTCTATAAATCAACAGAAAACTGCCTTCACAATAGTAAAGTATTTAATTAACCTATAAATAAATAAACTGAGGTAAGTGGCTTAACTGACTTCAGTGTAGAGAATATATAATGAAATAAATTGTGTGTAGCGAGCTACACCAAAAACAGAAAAGTAATGAAAAAATTTCAAAACACATACAGAATAAATACATGTTCCTTGTATTATGTAATTGCTTATGGTTATTGTTACCAGTAATTAGAATTCAGGTGGTTTGTATACGTACATTGATATCTCTGGAGTCTCTATAAATTCTGACAGTGATCTTACTGGGTTTTTATTTTGTAGAACTTACTTTAGTGTGTGGCAGTTGTCCTCAGAAGCCTATGTTTATGATGTTTAATATGTTGCACTTTGTTTAATCCAAATGTCTTCTGGTCATACTTTGATTCTTATTTTTTTCAAACAAAATAAAGGTTAATAGTAATAAAATAATACCTGTTACATTGTTATTCCGTATGGAGTCTGATTATAAGAGTTTGTATCTTATAATCATCATATATACGCTTCTGAGGACAACCGAGACGCACCAGAGTCAGTTCTATAATATACCAAGCCAATAACGTCACTGTCAGAATTTGTACGACACTGTGTACCAAATTTGTAGTAGGATTCATGGTGAAAGGGTAGGAGAGAAGTCCAAATGGAGGAAAAATCATGACAACTAGTGCAAGAAAAGCATTTTATTTAGCAGTAAATAGTTGGACAGAACAAGAGCGGGCCAAAATATAACGATGTGTTTACATGTGGTGTGATGTATAAGACATGGTGTGTAACTCAAATGGGGCAATCGTTGCGTAATGTGAAGAAACAACTTATTTTTCAACATCATGTGGTGTAGTTGTTGTTGCTGTGTCATCCATGTCAATTTTGATTATGTTAATGACCAAAATGGTCTAGTGCAGGTGATGTGGAAGTAGCCACCCTTTGTTCCTGGAGTCCAAACCGTGCATCCAACTGATAAAATTAGCCTTTTAACGCCCAGCTGAGTGGTGAATCACCAGGTATATTTAAAGGAACTTCATCTGTATTAAATGTTGTCAGAGATATTGCAGCAACTTCTTTATGCATTTTTCCAGTTGTTCTTTCTGAGTTTTTTGCAGTCCTTCCTTTAGAGTTTTGTCCAGAGTTTTCAGAGTTTCGTCAGAGGTTTCAGAAAGTATTTTAGTCTTTTTTTAAGAGGAGAGTTGCTGACCTCGAAAGCAACACGTTCTGCCCATCGTTTCTTGGCTGCCCAGGAATTTGGGCTTCTATGAGACATCTGGAAGGGAATCCAAACACACAACAAGAATGAAAGTATTTCAAAGCACATACACAATAAATACATGTTCCTTGTATGCTGTAATTGCTTATGGTTATTGTTACCAGAAAATGTAATTCAGGAAGTTTGTATTGTATTTGAATGTCTATAAATTCCGACAGTGATGTTATTGGGTTTTTATTTTCCAGAACTTACTTTGGTGCGTGTCGGTTGTCCTCAGAAGTGTATATAGTTATGTTGTTTAATATGCTGTGCTTTGTTTAATCAAATTAATAATTGTCTTTTGGTAAATTAATTCCTGTCACTTTGTAACTTTGTATACTTAAGAGTTTGTATCTTATATTTCATTAGTTGAAGTCCAATCGTGACAATATCTGTGCTTGACAGTATCTTGGTAAGGTTTGGATTACTGACTCAAGTGATCTGTGTACTCCATCAACTTGCGCATGCAAGCAACAATTTCTTCATTGTAGCATACATCTATGGGTGGTGCCATCTTAGAGAGGTAATCATTGTTGATCACAAACTCCATCCACAATACTGAACCGCCGAACTGGATGAAACTCAAACGACGCCATGATGGAACTGCCCCAAATACAAAAGTTATTCAGATTGTCTGTGGGTTCGTAGGATCCATGACATCCACTGAAGTTCGAAGTCAGTTACAGCTGCACGTGCCGCCATCTTGGTGAGGACCCGGTTGTCAACCAATCACTAGACTGCAATGCTGTCATGTGACCTGTACGTGCCGCCAGTTGCGCACGT
>NC_137205.1:9559746-9567246 GCF_960531495.2 Zeus faber
CGCTCCCTATCTCCCCGCCCCATGGACCCCTCCCTCCGCTGACTGAGAGGGGAGAGAGGCCCCCTTCCCAGATACAATAACCCTAAACCCAAAGTTATTAAACCAGTCTGATCATTCCCAACCTGTCCTACACTCTCTGCCTCCAGAGAAGGGACATTCTCCACCTGTTCTATCTCTTCCTGTACGCTCCCTCCCCAGCTCCATGCTGCGGTGCAGCCGGTGGGCAAGCGAAGCGCTTTTGCCCGATGTCCCCGAACGGACTCACAGCACCATTAACTGTAAATTACATGGCTAGGGTCTGAGTGGCGTTTTAAGAAGTAGAAGAATGAAATTTAAGAATATAAACACCTGTCTCCATCGAGACTGGATGTGTTTCAGTTTTTCATCTTTGCAGCCGAGCTCCGCGGTTCTGATCGTTTTGTTTCTTCCTGAAAACAAATATTTTTTTAAATACTTGTACAAAATAAATATTCCTTAAAACCCATTATTTGTGCCTAATTCGGATTCAGCTCTACCCCATTGAAATGTAACTGCTTCCATTCCCACATACTTCCATTTACAACAGAAATGGTAGTACTTCGAGTTTTGGCAAATTTACGGAACAACTTTTTTATGGAACATTGAGACCAGCTCCAATTCCCGCATAACGCCAATATGAAACATTACCGGTAGATTTATGGCTTTCAATGCAAGTGGGAAAGAGGCTCTAGTAAGCTCTCTACCTTGCAGGACTGATAAACAGACATCAAGGACTGGATGTCATTTAACTTCCTCAAGCTTAAGCCTGACAAAACAGAAGTCCTTATTACAGGCTCTATGAAAAATAAAATATTGTATTGGTATTGATATTGAGTATTGGTCCTTTAGCAGAATTTTTTTTTTCATTGTACAGCACATTGTACCTCTGGTTTCGGGAGTCTCTTTATAAATAAAGTTTATTTACTTACTTGCTTGAGCAAGGGACCGGCAGCCAGTCTCCCGATAGCAGCTTTGTAATGGGATCCAACTCGGCTGTGTTGTATTGAATGCAAGCTTTGGATACAGTGACAATAGGGAACCTGAGTGAGGTGCTCTGCATGTTGTCACCATGCTCGATAATGTCAACCAAGTAAACGAGGAGCCCTTAAAATATCACACATCAATTATTGACAGCCAAAACAAATATTACTATTATATAGACTTACAAAGAAATCAACAGCACGATTCCATTGAGAAGGGGAGTGGCTTTTTTATTACACACAGATGAACAATGTGATTTTTTTTCAGGATCAAGCATGATTTAAACAATATTTATAGATAGATAGATAGATAGATAGATAGATAGATAGATAGATAGATAGATAGATAGATAGATAGATAGATAGATAGATAGATAGATAGGTGCTTGATTCATCCCAGAAGGCAAATAGCAATATATTGCGGCGAGCCTGCACCGTGACAAATTAATTCGGTCAGGACAGTGCGTCCCATACACCGCACAACCAGCAGGGGCAGCTTCCATTTCTTTTCACAGACAACAATAACATGTAGAGCCCCTGACGCCATAACCGGCTACGTGAGTAAACGTCAGGGTCCTGTCCTAGTCAACCACAACAGTCAACACAAACAACACAGCCAAACACCAAGAGAATATCCAGGAAGATTGAAAACACATAATAAAACACAACTGACACAAATAACATCTCCGGACCCATAATCCTTTGCATCAACATAACCAAAAGGCCTGGGCCCACCCCCTTGGATCGGTACATAGCCCCCACCTGAGGACCTGACCCCATCACCCAATTCAAAGTCTGCAAAATGTTCCGGTTGATGACACCAAAGGATTGACTGCCGGCGTTCCACAGAGGATGACTCTGTGGGCACGGTACGCTGGTCAGGCCGTGGGGTGCTGTGCTCGCCCTCGTCCCCAGCAGAGGGAGGGACAAGGGGCCAATAGGGAGCAATTCTGTCTTTGTGCAGCACCACCACGCGCCCCGACCCGGCATGCGCACCCTGTCCACCACCAGAGCGATCTGTCCAAGTATTTCCCAATGTCCTTGCCAGTGACTGGGCAGCTCCGGTGACACCCCTTTTGTGCAGGTGTCATAGGCCCTCTTCTGCCGCACCCCTGAACTAGCCTCGGCCTGGTGGGTATACTCGTGGACTACTCACAGGCGGTCCGTCAGCTGTTGATAGTAGTCCAGTTCTGCGTCCAGGACAATCTCGGGCTCGGATTGGACCCCGAACACCGGGTCCACAGGCGTCCAAAGTTCCCGCCCGAACTTGAGTGCCGCAGGTGTACACCAGCTTGACCTCTGCACAGCATTCCGGAAGGACCACAAGACCAGGGGCAGGTGACGGTTCCAATCCTGCTGGTGTCGGCTGGTGAGGATGGCCAGCTGTGTTGCCAGGGTTCAGTTGAAGCACTTAACCAGCCTGCCGCTCTGAGAGTGCAGCAGCGTCGTCCTTGTCTTGCTCATCCCCAGCCGCCTGCACACCTCACCGAACACCTGGTACTCGAAGTTAAGCCCCTGTCACTGTGGAGCTCAGCAGGGACCCTGAAACAGCGGTGTAGCGGACCCCCTCGCTGTTGGCGGCGACGTGGAGCGCCCCTTGGTGGCTGCTGGCAACGTAGAGGGCCCCTTGGTGGCTGGCGGTGACATAGAGGGCCCCTTGGTGGCTATCGGGGATGGCACCCCAGCCATCGGATGGTGACCAATCTCAGGTTTGCTTCCATATTGTGGCAGAAACTTCCTCTTCTCATTTGCAAAGCAGTGGCACCATCGGGTTGGGGGTACAACCTGCCAGCTGGTCCATCTCCCATATAGCCTATATAGCACAGCTCTGGATTCATTTGTTCTATATCCCACCTCTGAGGTGGGCTCACGCTGTGAAGCCAAATTATTTGGTCAGAGCATTATTTTAGAAGACACGTCTGCATTTCATAAACCACATGACCAGCAGAGGCAGCTTCCATTTATTTTCACAGACAACAACACATAAAGCCCCTGAATAACGATAGCCGGCTACGTCAGTCAACGTCACGGTCCTGTCCTAGTCAACAACAACCGTCAACACGGTCTGGGTCACCCCCCAACACAAACAACCCAGCTGAACACCAACAGAATATCCTGAATGATTGAAAACACATAATAAAACACAATGGAGACACATAACATCTCTGGACCCATATTCCTTTGCCCCGACATAACCAAAAGGCCCGGGCCCTCCCCCTTGGGTCGCTACAATATGGACACAGAGATGAAGACAGGCTTGTTGTGTGCTTCCAAACATGAATTAATTCCTATAAAACACTGCTATACAACCTTTTTGGCCTTCCATAATTGTTTAAAAAAAGGTGGAAGGAAGGAAGGAAGAATGGAAGGAAGGAAGGAAGGAGGGAGGGAAGGAAGGAAGGAAGGAAGGAAGGGGGCTTTAAGCTTGTCACTTCATGTCACAGTGGCATGAAAATCCCAGGTGTTTAAAAAGGGGCTGTACTGATACACATTTTATAAGAAAAGAGGCAAAGTCCATCGTTCCAGCGCGCGTGTGTGTGTGTGTGTTTGTTTGTTTTATTGTACTTGTGAGGACCGGGTTCTGAACTGACTTTTTCTTTTGTTTAGAAGTTCACCAAAAACATTGGTCCTCACTTACCAGGTGTACTGTACCTGGCAAGTGAGGACCTTGATACAAGTATGAATGTGTGTGTGTGTGTGTGTGTGTGTGTGTGTGTGTGTGTGTGTGTGTGTGTGTGTGTGTGTGTGTGAGTGTGTGTGGCGGTCAAAGAAGTTTGGTAACAGTGTGTGGCAGGGTTGTCACCTTGACACACAGAACAATGTAAACAGGAGTCAGGCCTTGGGTTAATTATTCACACACACACACACACACACACACACACACACACACACACACACACACCACACACACACACGTACACACACACTCACATGCACATGCACATACTCAAAATCTCCATGCGTGTGGGTGAATGAATTTTGGGAAATCAGTCTGTCTACACAGACTGATTTACTAAAGAAAACACACACTACCTTGACTACATTAACGCCCCCCCCCCCCCCCCCCCCGCCCCACACACACACACACACACACACACACACACAAACAAGCATAATGCACACATAGGAACTGGACAGAACATTCAAATTATACGAAAAATAAATAAAGCAAAGAAAATAGCGCCTGAGTCTGTGCGGGCACGTAACAGTCTGAAACCTCGACTTGACAAGGAAACGGAAACCTCGGATGTGTGAGTGGAGAGAGAAAGCCTTTGTGGCGTATAACCCAGAAGCTCGATGCGAACGTGCGCTGAATACGAAAAAGGATTTCTCTTTGAGAAAAATGAAAAAAAAAAGGGCTTTCCACACAATCGCCTCGGTCCAAGTCTGCGTTCATCCACCGGCTTGTCGTGCCAATACCCCTGGGTATTTTGAAATACGGAAGGGTTTCTGAGTCGAAAAATAAAATGATTAAAGCTATTGTTAAGATAGCTCTGGCTTGGCATTTACAAGTGTTCCTATCAAGGGCAAAGAGCACTGTTATCAGTTTTTAAGGGGAAGTACTATATCACTATGGAGCGGTATTGGGGACACAGATTGTGCCTAATTTGAGACTAAATCACACTTTTAACTGGACTAACTGAAATTGCCTTTCTCAGTCACTGTTTAAAATAGTCTCAGTTTAAACTTGGTAAGGCTTAATCTTGGTTTAAACAATAAGATTTTCAGAAGGAAGATTACAGCTCATCTAGGTCTCAGTGAGGGCTTAAATTAAACCAGGATTATCTTTGAAACAGGTTGATCAAGATTCAAGATTTTTTTTTATTTTTATTTGTCACATACATATTATCTGGACTAAAACCAGCACCAAGACCAGACAGAAGGAGCAGAATAGTCCTTAACAGAACAAGAGGAACAATCTTTAATCGTCACACAGCACACCACACTACAACACATGCACGCACACACACACACGCACACGCTTTGGATGGTGGCCGGTGAAATGAGGCCTCTGCGTTTAACCCATCCTGGCTTGTCCTTCCTCCGGGGGCACAGCCAGGAGCAGTGGGGCAGCCTTCGTGGACGCGCCCGGGGACCTGGTGAGTGACCTTAATGACCTGAGTCTAGGACTTCCTAGTCTTAGAACTAATGAATCTTAAATCAAGCAACGCCTCAGAAAGGCATTGTTTAAATTCTGGATTAATTTCAGGAGGATCCTGATTTACATTAAACCCCAACTGTGGAACTGCCCCTAAATATGGCGGCGCATGGCATCAGAAAAACCTGGCCCATCGCCATAACATTAAGGAAATTCACCACGCACACTTTCAGGTTGGTGCTTGTCTTCAACATGGTAGAGTTTACTATTCAAAAGTGCATCTAAATGTGAGATACTATTGGTCGTCTTGAAGCCACTGTGGGTGCCACCATCTTTAACGTTTCCTCGTTCTATTTCTTGAGACCAACTCACCCACGGCCATCGGTTAATAGATGGAACGTCCATTTATAGTCTTTTGGCTCTCCACCCTTACTGTATATCCCGCCAATATACGCAGGATTTAATCGACTTGACCTCCGATCGGCACTGATATGAACAGGACACCCGGGTCGACCCGCTAACTTTGGCCCCTTTACCTGCGCGATGCGAAGCTCGTTGAAGCTCCGCTGGCACATAAACAGACGGGTATATCCGTGTATCATTCCATCCGTGTTTCATACCCATTTACATTCCAAAATCAGAAGTCGTTGACTTTTTCCGCACGGGGGACCCTACAATGCTGTGAGTGTGGGGATCGCACAGTGGGGAGCACAGCGGGGAACCCCCACGCTCCGCGCTCCCCGCTGCCACATGACCGCTGCGCGCACCGTACCGGCAGCATGGAGTATCTGTGCGCAGGACCGCACGGGCAGGATGGAGTATTGGGTCATTCATGAACGATCCGACTCTTTTGAATCGCTCAAAAATACTTTCCCCCCCCCCCAAGTTTTACAGTTTTATGTCGTTTGTTTAAGTTGCTGTCTCTTCTACTGTTCTGTTCTCGATCACACTGGAACCACGACACGCCCCTTTTACGGCGTGTTAGTGACGTCAGAACAGTAATAGTCGTACACTGGCCGACAGACACACATTTTAATTTACTCCCTCCTAACCTGAAGAAGTCACGTATCAGGAAGAAACTTAACTTTTTCGAAAGGTATAGTGGAGGGCATCCTTCCATCGCGTTTTGCTGAGCTCATCCATCACTGGCCTCCAATATGCAGATTGGTCTACCAGCTGACAGTGTAAGATATTCAAATGCACTGACATTCACCCTCATCTGTATTCATATCGGTCATCCAATACCGAACCAAGCGATGCATGCAAATCGCCGGTCAGAGGGCGCCTGGATTGGTCGCCCTGATTTTCATTCACGTATGTTGTACTTATTTCAACACACAAGCTCTGGTCGTAGCCTTGTGCCTCTGCTCTTTATCCCTCATTCTCTCTCTCTCTCTCTCTCTCTCTCTCTCAAGACACACACACACACACACACACACACACACACACACACACACACACACACACACACACACACACACACACACACACACACACACACACACACACACACACACACACACACACACACACACACACACACACGCATGCATGCATTGCACTGCTGCCTCACAGCAAGAAGGTCCTGGGTTCGATTCCCGCATGGGGCGCTGTTGGCACTGTGCTCCGGGCGGGTTATCTCCCAAATAGGAGCCTTTCTGTGTGGAGTTTGCATGTTCTCCCCGGACCCCCACTAAAAACATGCACACATCAGCGTCTGACCAGCGATGGACACTCGTTACCAGGTCCCCGGGCGCGTCGACGAATGCTCCCCACTGCTCCCGGCTGTGCCTCCTGAGGAAGGACAAGCCAGGATGGGTTAAACGCAGAGGCCTCATTTCACCAACCACCATCCAAAGCGTGTGCATGTGTGTGTGTGCTTGTGCTGTAGTGTGGTGTGTTGTGTGATCATTAAAGATTCTTCTTATTCTTCTACTTTCACAACACAACCTACACTGCCCCCACCCCTCCCCTCCTGGCACCAACATAAGAAAGTCCATGAAGGTGGCCAAGATAACTCAGCATCAACCCTGGTATTGAGTGAAGGGAGAGTGGCGGACCGGAGAGAATAACGGGAGGGAAGAGAGAGAGAGACAGAGGTAGGGATGGAAGAAGAGGAGCTTTTCATTTTACCATCCTTTCCCAGGCTGCATCTCTCTGCTCTTTGACAGAGGAAGCAGGAAGTGACCATGGCCTCGCCAGAGTGAAACGAGTCTGACCGGCCTATCAACACCGGGCCGCCATCGCCACCAACATCGACAGATCTGGGACTTCTCTGCTGCCACGGTCCTTTGCAAAACACGAAAATCCGGGACGAAAGCAGAAGATAAATGCCTTATGCTACACAGTGATAGTGGTGTTATTGCTGACGCTTTCACTTATACTCAAGATTCAAGATTTTGT
>NC_137205.1:9572246-9579746 GCF_960531495.2 Zeus faber
TCTTCCGCTACAAAGATGGACAAACCCTGATAAAGGACAACGTGGACTGCAGCTCCAGGTTGCGAGAATACTTCCAAGAGCCCTTGATTGAATTGAAACACCACAGTTGATATTTAAACCATCAATAAAATACATCATGGACCACATGGGTGACCCCCCCACCCCCCACCCCACAGCAAAATTGAGATCCTGGATGCCATCAGTAAACTGAGCAATAACAAGGCCTCTGGCCCTGAGGTATCCCAGCAGAAATCCTCAAAGAAGGTGGTCCAGAACTCCTTTGGCGCATGCACAACCTGCTTGGCAAGATCTGGGACAAGTAGGAAATCCTTGCTGAATTCAGGGACGCCCTGATTGTCACAGTCTTTAAGAAGGGAGATAAGGCGGACTGTGGCAACTACAGAGGAATATCCCACTTGTCTACAACAGGCAAAGTACTGACCCTCATACTGGCCAACTGACTACTGCTACTGTCAGAAGAGATCCTTCTTGAGTCAATGATGACATGATTTTTACAGCTCATCAGTTACGGGAGAAATGTAGGTAATAACATATGTATATCGCTGCACTGATAGTTTGTAATGGTGTCTCTGAAACAGCCCCCTTCAGAGTGGACACCATTTCATTGCACCAACCCTGTTTGCCATTTTCATTGCAACCATTCTCCACCTCACCAGCCAAAATATACCTGAACGAGTCAACCTCATGTACAGGACCAATGGCGGGCTCTTTAACTTTGACAGGTTTAAGGAAAAAAGCAAGTTGCTCACCTCCACCATCACTGAGCCTCAGTATGCAGATGACAACGTCCTAGTTGCTCATTCTGAAGATGATCTCCAGAGCATCTTGAATGCCTTTGCCAGAGCTTACCGGCTCCTGGGACCTCCTCCTCTTGATCTAAACTTCAATAAGTCTCAGATTTTACACCAACCAGCACCTGATGAACCCTTCCAAGCCCCCACAATTTGTGTGGACATCTTGAAGAATGTGGATCACTTTGCCTACCTTGGCAGTCTTCTTTCCATAAGAGCTGTCAGAGAGGGTTCTAGAATAGGGACGTCCAGACCAAGAACAGACTCCTCGTCTATCAAGCTATAGTTCTGCCTTCCCTACTTCATGGGCCGAAATACAGCAGACATATAGTATGAATGCCCTGGCACAGTACCACTTATGATGCCTCTGTAAGATCCTTAGGATCAGCTGGGAAGATTGGGCGAGCTAACGTCAGTGTCTTGGAGGAAGCCAACATCCCCAGCATCACGAGAACCATCACCCGGTACCAATTACGGGCCATGTTATACCTGCCTTCCGAAACAAATGATTTACTGCCAACTGAAAGAAGGGCAACGCACCCAAGGGGGACAGAAAAAGGACAACATCAAAAACCCACCTGAGAAAGTGTCGCTTAAACCTCAACCACTGAGAGGAGGTGGCTCTCAACAGGAACCTGTTGAACAGGATGGTCTATGAAGGCACAACACAGCAAGAAAGGACCTCCGCAGTGCTGCAGAACTAAAAAGAGAGAGCCACCACCAAAACAGCTCCTGCAACTACCACTACCATGACAACCATCGACAAATGCCCCCATTGCAACAGAATCTGTGAATCAAAGGACCGGCCTCTAGAGCCATCTGAAGACCCACAAATGACCAGACCCACCAACAGGAAGACAATCATACTCGACTTCGAGTGATCACTGATGATGATGATTATGTGTGTGTATGTGTGTGTGTGTGTGTGTGTCTGTGTCTGTGCATCATGTTTCTGTGGGCATCACTTATTCATACAAGAGCATAGAGTTACAGTCTGCTCTGACACACCAGCCCTGTGCACACACAAGCTCTCTACTGTGTACACACACACACACACACACACACACACACACACACACACACACACACACACACACACACACACACACACACACACACACACACACACACACACATGAACACGCACGCTTATGATAATAAAGAACATTAAGAAAAGCAAATGGATATTTTAGATGTTTGTGTACTGTATGTTCGTGCTGAAAATGCAAAATGGCCAGCCAGGCAGCCATGTTGTTGTTTCCTCTTTTCTAGAACTGGAACGTGTGGGAGGTTTTGTGAAACCAACCTGGAGTTCTATTTACACGCCAAGCACCCACTGGTTTTTTAGTGTTAGTTGTTGTTGTCCATTTCCCACAGTAACAAGAGAGACGTTACCAAGTCCTGAATGCCGCAAGTAAAATATTTACCTCTATGTAATATTTATATTGATATTCTATATCTAAATATTCACAAAGCTTTGAAATTGTATTGTTTGTTTACAAATTGCACAATTTTCTATATTGTTGATTGGGGTTTATTTTTTATTTTTCATTTTTAGTTGTATATTGGATTTTTACTGTATAATGCCATTTTTCCTTCTATCTATCTATCAATCAATCAATCAATCAATCTATCTATCTATCTATCTATCTATCTATCTATCTATCTATCTATCTATCTATCTATCTATCTGTCTATCTATCTATCTATCTATCTATCTATCTATCTATCTATCTGTCTATCTATCTATCTATCCATCTATCTATCTATCTATCTATCTATCTATCTATCTATCTATCTATCTCTCTATCTATCTACCTATCTCTCTGTCTGTGGTGTGGGGGTGGGGTGGTTTAAGCAGCCACACCTGTCTTGGATCTAGGTCATTGGGCGGAGGATCAGGGTGGATGTACACCTTCAACAGGTAAATGAGCAACAGGTAAAATCTCAGAATCGGTTGTTGTGGGCACACCAAACATTTTCAGCCTTTCTCCTTTTCCATATTTATTACACATTATATAGACAGATGGGGCTATGAGTACGTATCCACTTATCCATTTTAATTAAAATTATGTAGCTGTTAACTGAGCAAATTAAATTACCTCTCAAAAATATCACATAAATAGTCTTGCCATCTGTCCCTTAAAATAAAAAATTGTCCTAATTGAAGTAACATAAAGTGACGTGTTCCTTATTTTATCAAGAGTTTAAGGGGTGGTCTTTCATTTAAAAATTGTCTAATCATGAACAATATGCAATAATCCAGGTGTCCATTTTCCAAGGATCAGCACCATTGAGAGCCTATCTTGCATGCTGTTGGCTATTGCCTGGCGCCCAGCGCTCATTTGCATGAAGTTTAATTCGACTCGACTTTCCTTGTCGCCATGAAGCTGCCGGGTCATCACCAGTCATCTCACTCCTCGCAGATGGATGAAGCCAAGCTCTGTCTGAAGTGCATTGCAGCCTGTTGCTTTGCAGCGCATGTACGCCAGCGGTGTGACCCTGCACCATAACACAACACAATACAATACACTACAATACAATACAATACAATACAATACACTACAATACAATACAATACAATACAATACAATACACTACAATACAATACAATACACTACACTACAATACAATACAATACAATACAATACAATACAATTCAACACAATCCAATACAATCCAATACAGTATTTTTTAAACAATGATATAAAATGATAATATTAGTGCAATAATAATACTAATACAACTTCTATTACTACTACTACTACTACTACTAATACTATTACTACTACTACTACTACTACCACTACTACTACTAATAATAATAATAATGTAGTATACACAGTATACATATAGCAGCCTCAGTCCAAGTCATGTGCAACTGTGTGGGTGTGAGTATGTGGGAGAGAGGTGCTCAGTGCATGAACTGTGGTGGTGGTGGGTGGGGGCGCCTAGCAGAGTGAGCAGAGGGACAGGAATGGTTGGGAGTTGAGGAGCTGAATGGCCTGGGGGACAAAGGTTACCCTTCTCCTCTGCGTCCTACAGCCTTGACAGTGAAGCTGGCGTCCTGAGGTGAGCCACTGAAATGCAGGCAACAGGACTGTCGGTCGTGCAGGATCCCGCCAGCCGGCCCTTCGCATCTGCCCGCTCGCATAGGGTGGAGAGGGCTCTGACAAGGAGTCCAGTCATTTTGAAGCAGACCTAGACTGAGCTTTGCAGGCGGCTTATGCTCTGGAGGCTGATGGAGTGGAACCAGCAGGTGAAGGAGAATGTCACGATGCTCTCAATAAAGGAGTAGTAAAATGTTGTGAGGGTGTCCTTGCTGACCCCAAACTATACCGCGTTCCAAATTATTATGCAAATGATATTTTTCTCTGATTTTCCTAAATAGTCGATGCAAATGACAGTAATTAATAATATAATTTTCCAGTCATCAACCGTTAGGGTATAATTTGAATGTTATTGAACAAACCTCCCAATGATCACAATATTTATTTCAAAAATAAAAAACTCAAAATGCACTTCCAAATTATTATGCACAACAGAGTTTCAAGACATTTTATAGGTTGTAAAGAACTGAAAATGGTCATTTGTTGAATTTGCAGCAGTAGGAGGTCATATTTACTGAAATCCAAAGCTATTTCAATCAAAAACAACTTAACAGGCCAAGTTACATGTTAACATAGGACCCCTTCTTTGATATCACCTTCACAATTCTTGCATCCATTGAACTTGTGAGTTTTTGGAGAGTTTCTGCTTGAATTTCTTTGCAGAATGTCAGAATAGCCTTCCAGAGCTGCTGTTTTGATGCAAACTGCCTCCCACCCTCATAGATCTTTTGCTTGAGGATGCTCCAAAGGTTCTCAATAGGGTTGAGGTCAGGGGAGGATGGGGGCAACACCATAAGTTTCTCTCCTTTTATGCCCATAGCAGCTAATGACACAGAGGTATTCTTTGCAGCATGAGATGGTGCATTGTCATGCATGAAGATGATTTTGCTATGGAAGGCACGATTCTTCTTTTTGTACCATGGAAGAAAGTGGTCAGTCAGAATCTCTATATACTTTGCCGAGGTCATTTTCACACCTTCAGGGACCCTAAAGGGGCCTACCAGCTCTCTCCCTATAATTCCGGCCCAAAACATGACTCCAGCACCTCCTTGCTGACGTCGCAGCCTTGTTGGGACATGGTGGCCATCCACCAACCATCCACTACTCCATCCATCTGCACCATCCAGGGTTGCACGGCACTCATCGGTAAACAAGACTGTTTGAAAATTAGTCTTCATGTATTTCTGGGCCCACTGCAACCGTTTCTGCTTGTGAGCATTGGTTAGGGGCGGCCGAGTAGTAGGTTTATGAACAACTGAAAGCCTCTGGAGGATCCTACACCTTGAGGTTCGCGGGACTCCAGAGGCACCAGCAGCTTCAAATACCTGTTTGCTGCTTTGAAATGGCTTTTTAACAGCTGCTGTCTTAATCCGATGAATTTGTCTGGCAGAAACCTTCCTCAATATGCCTTTATCTGCACGAACCCGTCTGTGCTCTGAATCAGCCACAAATCTCTTCACAGTACGATGATCACGCTTAAGTTTTCGTGAAATATCTAATGTTTTCATACCTTGTCCAAGGCATTGCACTATTTGACGCTTTTCGGCAGCAGAGAGATCCTTTATCTTTCCCATATTGCTTGAACCCTGTGGCCTACTTAATAATGTGGAACGTCCTTCTTAAGTAGTTTTCCTTTAATTGGGCTCAACTGGCAAACTAATTATCACAGGTGTCTGAGATTGATTTCAGTGATCCAAAGAGCCCTGAGACACAAAACCATCCATGAGTTTAATTGAAAAACAAAAAATTAAACGTGTTAAATGTTTATGACACTTAAATCCAATTTGCATAATAATTTGGACCGCTGTGTAGTTGAGCTTCCTCAGGAGATACTGCCTCCGCTGGCCTTTTTCCTGAGGATCTCCTCTGTGTTGGAGGCAAATTACAGCAGGTCGTCGAAGATTGTACCCAGATACTCCTCAACAATCCCCATGGGCTTTCCGTGGATAGTCGTGATGACTGCCGCAGCCAGTTCGCTCTGCGTGTTGGAGGGGGTCACTACCATCTCTTTGGTCCTGTTCACATTAATTTCCAGGCAGGTGTTGTCACACCACTCCACAAAACCATGAAGAGCTGAGCTGTGGTGTTGTGAGGGGCCTGAAAGCAGAGATAGGAAGACTGTGTCATCGGCGAACTTGACCAAATGACAGTTTGGCTTGCGATGGACCTGCAGTCATCAGTGTATAGGATAAAGAGCAGGGGTGAGAGGACACAGCCCTGCGGAGGAGCCAGTTGAAGTGCTGAGGAGGTCAGAGAAGGTGTTGGTGACCAGCACTCTCTGTGACCTGTTGGTGAGAAAGTCCATTATCCACAGGATTAGTTGGTCATCTAGGTGGCTTAGTATATGCTTATGTATAGTGTGTCTATAATGAATGCTTTGTGTCGTCGACCGCTCTTTCCGCGCGGTATGCAAACTGGAGTGGGTCCAGCTGCGAGTCTGGTGATATGGTGATATGGTTTTTGATAACCCTCTCCATAGCCTTCATCACGAGAGAGCTGAGAGCCACAGGCCTGAGGTCATTGAGGACCTTGATGGTGCCCTTCTTTGTCTGTGGAGTGTTTCCACAGCTGAGGGACTATGCTGCTGGCCATGGAGCTCTGGAACAGGAGGTATCTATCTATCTATCTATCTATCTATCTATCTATCTATCTATCTATCTATCTATCTATCTATCTATCTATCTGTCTATATCTACATTACAATCACAATTTGAATATGAAACTTAAAACCAGACATTTGAAACTTCAGTTAGAATCACAGACGCAAAATGCTTATAAGTCAGCCACTAAATTTAAGATCAGCCAATAAGATACAGAGTCTACTTTTTGATAATACCTGTAGGACTGTGTTACTGCTTAATTTTTGATTTCATTCCCCATTAATATTTTTCCTTCGAGCTTTTCTTTAGCCTATCGCAATATTATCATAGCGTTTCCACCGGGTTAGATAAATGCTGATGTTTAAGAACAGAGCAGCTACGACGTACACACTACGTCAGCATGCAAGGTGGAGCCGATGAAAGGGCCGTACGTATTTAGTGACACAGATACACACACTTTACACCACTTGCTTGACATTAGTTTTCCTTTTGCCTTGCCGCCTCTCTTACTCGCTCTCTCTCTCTCTCTTGCTCTCTTTCTCTCTCACACACACACACACTCAAAAAACACATACACACACACTCCCCCCACCTTCCCCTTTGTCACTCCATTGTCTCATCTTGTACATATTTATTGCCCTCTTTTGAGTGTGTGATTGTGGTTGTGTGTGTGTGTGTGTGTGTGTGTGAGAGTGTGTGTGTGTGTGTGTGTGTGTGTGTGTGTGTGTGTGTGTGTGTGTGTGTGAGAGAGTGTGTGTGTGTGTGTGTGTGTGTGTGTGTGTGTGTGTGTGTGTGTGAGTGTGTGTGTGTGTGTGTGTGTGTGTGTGTGAGAGAGAGTGTGTGTGTGTGTGTGTGTGTGTGTGTGTGTGTGTGTGTGAGTGTGTGTGTGTGTGTGTGTGTGTGTGTGTGTGTGTGTGTGTGTGAGTGTGTGTGTGTGGGGGGGAGGGGCTGAAGCCCTTGAAATAAATGTGACAAAAT
>NC_137205.1:9582246-9612246 GCF_960531495.2 Zeus faber
TTCTTCCAAATCTCTGTATCAATGGCAGGAGGACAATGAACTCATTGGTTCACACCAACAGTGTGGCAACACACACACACAAACACACACACGCGCACCCAGACTCACTTTCTTTTAACTTATTATCCTACTCTTTTATTTGCATTTATTTCATATTTCAACTTAGGTCATGAAGAAACGCTTAGGCCAGCCATGATAACCACACACACACACACACACACACACACACACACACACACACACACACACACACACACACACACACACACACACACACACACACGCTTCTATTCTATTGGAGTTCTATTGGAGTTTTTCATGTTCTGTTACTTCATAAATACCGTGTACGTGACTTCAACCACATCACCATGGCAGAAACCCTACCCAGCTTTACACAGTATGTGAGTGGTCCAACCAGAGAGGAGAGGACCCTGGACTTGCTGTATGCTGACGTTAAGGATGCATACAGCTCTTCTTCCCTTCTCCTAAACCACAACCTGGTGCAACTCAACCCCTGCTATGTGCCTCTGGTCAAAAGTCAGCCTGCAACCACAAGGACAGTGAGGAGATGGTTGGAGGAGGATACTTTTCAAGGAGACCGACTGGCATGCACTCTGTGAGCCGGATGGAGAGGACATTGATGGGTTTATGGGGTGCATCACAGATTACATCAACTTCTGCTTGGACTGTACAGTTCCAGCAAAGACTGTCTTTCAGAACAGCTGCTGGCGTCGCCCCCTGTGGTCGCCTGCGCGAACGCTCCGTGTAGATAATGCACATTTTAGTATTTTTTTTCGTTTTACTACATTATGTCCGTCAAAAATTCATCATTAGTGATCTCCTACGACCGTGATGCACTCATGGATATAAAAAATTCCCTGAAAGAATGACTTTGGGACACTTCATCCGCTGATCCAGAGTAGCCGGTGGAGATTTTACGCGCCAACACGATCATCAAAGACAAAAACAACATTGGAGTCGTTGTTCCACGGGAGTGCCGCTGGAGGAAGCACCAGGGAAAGCGATGCGGCATTCAGACCAGACTGAGGACGCAACCTTACCGTCCACCTCTGCCCAGCATCCTTCTTGCCAGTGTCCAGTCCCTGGAAAGTAAGATGGATGACCTTCAAGTGACGATCAGATTCCAACGCGATACGAGAAAGTCGGGGAAATCCAAGGGTGGAGGCGTCTGCCTCATGATCAACAGCAGCTGGTGTAGTCCCAACAACATCAAGACTCTCTCCCGCTCCTGCTCGCCGAACCTGGAACAGCTGACCATCTCATGCGGTCCATTCTACCTTCCCAGGAATTCAGCACGGTCACCATCACAGCCGTTTATATTCCCCTGCAAGCAGACACCAGCCCAGCACTATCGAACTTATATGATGGCTTTCGGGGACTTCAAAACAAACATCAAGACACAGCTGTGGTGGCACCAACACATCACGTGTGCTACACACCGTACAAGAAATTATACAAGATCGTCTTGCTCCCTGCTTTCGGGAAATGGGACCATGCGGCCATCTCATTGCTTCCTGTTTACAAGCCTAGCATCGTACGTGGAACGGTAGTGACGAGGACCGTAAAGCAGTGCTCAGACCAGTCAGAGGCCGCGCTACAGGACGCTCAGAGTGACGTTGACTGGGACATGTTCCAATCAAGTTCCAATGACATCAGCGAGTTTACAGACACGGTCCCCACAGTGAAAGTTAGGATATTTCCTAACCAGAACCGTGGGTCAATAAATCCATATGCGGCACTCTGAATGCTCGCATGACAGCTTACAATGACAGTCTGGTATCCGGAAACATGGACAATTACAAAGCAGCATTCCTATAAACTGCGGAGGGCAGTGATGGGTGCAAAACAGACATACAGAGACAGTGGAGCTACAGATGAGCAACGAGACACCAGACGCTTGTGGCAGGGGCTGTGGACTATTAATAACTACAAGAACAGCTCCCCCCACAGCCATGAGTGTCGACGCCTCCCTAGCCAATGAACTGAACTTCTTTTATGCGTGGTTTGAGGCTGGCAAGAACACCGATAGCTTGTCGGCTAAATTAAGTTACACCGCTGGGGATCAGTGCGCACTCTCAGTGTCTGAGCATGACGTCAGGAGGGCTCTGATGCATGTGAACACCAGGAAAGCTGCAGGCCCAGATGGCATATCTAGGCGAACCACTGTGCTCACTAGGATATTCAACGGCTCCCTGGCCGAGTCAGTGGTACCGTCCTGCTTCAAGAGGTCCACCATCATCCCTGTGCCCAAGAACGCCTCTCCAGCCTGTTTGAATGACAACCGTCCGGTGGCCCTCACCTCGGTGGTCATGAAATGCTTTGAGAGGCCGATTAAGGATTACATCTGCGCCTCCCTCCCCTGCACCATTGACCCTGTGCAGTTTGCGTACTGGCTGAACAGATCCACGGAGGATGCCGTCTCCCAGATAATGCACACCACGCTCACGCACCTGGTTGGCCGGAAGGGGGGATATGTGAGATTGCTGTATAATGACTACAGTTGAACACTCCGCTGTGTGCCTGGATCAGGGACTTCCTCACAGCCAGGCCCCAGGGTGCACGTGCACGTCCAGCACCCTCACCCTGAACACAGGATCTCCCCAGGGCTGCGTCCCCAGCCCCCTACTGACCTTCCTGTACACACATGACTGTGTGGCCAGGTCCAGCTCCAACACCATCATCAAGTTTGCTGACGACACCATCATGGTGGGCCTGATCACTGATGACAACGAGAAGGTCTATCGCAAGGAGGCGAGTGACCTGTCACTCTGGTGTCAGGACAACTGCCCTTTCCTGAACGTCAGCAAAATTATGGAGCTGATTGTGTGGACTGTGGACTTGTGTAACCTGGAGAGGATTACAACCAAGTACGCACGCGCCGTTGATGATTAATGGGACTTCTGTTGACAGGGTGAGCATCTTCAAGTACCTGGGAGTCCACATCATGGAGGACTTAACATGGACTTCACATACAGACACTCTCGTGAGAAAGGCAAGGCGGCATCTTTACCACCTCAGGCAGCTGAAAATATTCAGAGTCTCGGTGAGGATCCTCAAGTCCTTCTACTCTGGAGCAATGGAGAGGATCCTGACAGGCAACATCACTGCGGGGTTTGCGAACTGTACTGCTCAGGATAGGCAGGCCCTGCAGAGGGTGGTGCGTTCAGCACCTTCAGGTAGCACTGGAACTATCGTCCCCTCCCTGCAGGACTTATACACCAGGAGGTGTAGTAGAAGAGCCCTCAGTATCATGAAGGATCCTCACCACCACAACAATGGACTGTTCCAGCTGCTGTGGTCAGGCAAGCGCCTCCGCAGTCACGCAGTGAGGACAGAGAGACTGAGACAGAGTTTCAAGCCATAAGGACTGTCAACGCTGAACTCACCAGAGGCCCCACTGAAACACACACTGCCTTACTGTACTGTATGTTGAATACTGTACTGCTCACTGTACTAGGTTACTGCATACTGTGCTGTATTGCTGTTCTGTTAGGTGTTACTGTATTGCTGTGCCATACTGTTGTATACTGTACTGTTTATCTCCACACATACTACCTCACTTTATTCACATGCCACTTTACTGCACATATCTGTATATACCATAATAGTCTTTTCCTTTTATTTCTATTTTGTATTCCTACTTTGTGTATTACCCTTTTCTTACTACAATTTTACTCTATTTACCAATTGAATTGCGTTTTAGGAATCAGTTAGTTTAGTTAGTTAATTAGTTAGTTATTGTGCCAGTTATTTACTGACCAGTTAGCTACTTATTGTGCATAATCTCCATGTGCGTTGCAATGTCATTTTACTACATACAGTATATGTATGCTTGTATGTATATGTATGTGACAAATAAACATCTTGAATCTTGAATGTTGAATCTTCAAATAACAAGCCGTGTACCCATGGCCAAAGGACCCAAACCAAAGGACATCAAGACCATCCTTAATTCAGAGAAGTGGACCTTTTAGAGCTGGTAATAGGGAGGAGGTGAGGACAAAACAAGGGGACCGGACAGTGAAGATCAGGGAGGCTAAAGAGAAGTAAAGGAAGAAGCTGGAGCGGAAACTCCAGCAGAATAACATGAGAGAGGTCTGGAGTGGCATGAAGACCATCCCTAGTTTCAGACCGACTGGCAACACAGGAATTGAAGGCAGTGTGGACAGAGCCAACAAACGTAATCTGGTAATCCCTACAGTGTGCTTCACAGCTGACAATGTAATAAGACAGCTGGTGAGACTCCATTCAAGCAAGTCTGCAGGTCCTGATGGTGTCAGCCCCAGGGTGCTCAATGCTTGTGCCCTCCAGCTATGTGGAGTGCTTCACCATATCTTTAACATGAGCCTGAGTCTTGAAAGGGTCCCTGTGCTGTGGAAGATGTCCTGCCTTGTTCCTGTGCCAAAGAAGCCGTGTCCCAGTGGCTCCAAGGACTACAGACCGGTGGCATTAGCCTCCCACACCATGAAGACCCTGGAGAGACCTGTCCTGGAGCAGCTCCGGCCCAATGTGGTGGATAACTTTGTCACATGGTGTGAGCAGAACCATCTGCAGCTCAATGTGACAAAAAAGGAGATGCTTGTGGACCTGAGGATGGCACTTGTGACCACGGTTTCCATCCAGGGGGTCAATGTGGACATTGTGGAGGACTTCAAATACCTGGGAGTGTACATTGACAATAAATTGGACTGGGCTAAGAACGCTGAAGCCCTCTACAAGAAGGGCCAGAAACGTCTCTATTTTCTGAGGAGGCTGAGGTCCTTCAACATCTGCTGGACAATGCTGAGGATGTGCTGAGGATGAGTCTGAGGTGGCCAGTGCTATCCTCTTTGCTGTGTTGTGCTGGGTCAGCAGATTGAGGGTAGTGGATACCAGCAGACTCAACTAACTGATTCGCACGGCCAGTGACATTGTGGGGGTAGAGCTAGGGCAGGGGTGCCCAATAGGTCGATCGCAATCGACCGGTAGATCGCGAAGGTAGTGCGGGTAGATTGCACGGCATTCAAAAAAATTAAAATTAAAATTAAAAAAAATCTGCAAGGAAAAGACAAAACCGTGGTCAACATGATCAGTTCAGTTCAGCAGTGCAACTTCTGTCCTCAAAGCTGTAGTGCCATGATTTGGGGAACTTTCAAAACCTTGCATCAAAGCTGGAGACCCAAGGGAAGGCTGGGAGGGGAGGGGTGTGAGGAGCGCCCCGACAGAGCGCGCTACACAAACCAGATTGAAAACTGTCTGTCAGACTTTGACAAACGGTTTCAAGGTGCTTTACTCAAGCCAATCGCTACATTTATGTGCTTTCCATTTAGGGAAGATATTGAGGTTGATTCACTCGCATCAAAAATTGCAACACTGTTTCACCTGAACTGGTCTGCAGTGGAGGATGAGATGTTGACACTACAGGCTGACGTTCAGCTCAAGTCCAGGGCTCATGGACCGTTTTGGAACTTACTCACAGAGGAAAATTACCCAAACATGAGGAAATGTGCTACCTCCTTGACTGCATTATTCAGCTCTACTTATTTATGTGAGTCAGCCTTTTCCCACATGAAGATTATTGAGTCGAAATAGCGTTCCACCATGACGGATGATCATTTGGAAGCTGCTTGAGGCTGGCTATCAGCAGCTACTGTCTGGACTATGCAACCCTGGCCAGCTCCATTCAGTGCAAGTCATCAGAGTAAGGTAGTGACCATAAATGTATTTAATGCTATTGTGCCGTAAAGGTTCATGCAGGGATGCAAGGTACGCCAACATATATTGTATATATGAAGTATACTCAGTATATACATATAAATTAATATATTTAGTATTTTTTAATGAAGGTAGATCATTTTGACCTGGTCATTTTAAAAGTAGCTCGCAAGCCGAAAAAGAGTGGGCAACCCTGAGCTAGGGGGTAAGAGAGTGTCCGTTACGCACTTTGCTTCTTTTGTTTTGTTTAAAAAGGAACAGAGTAAAATAAAATACCCTAACCTAAACCTGTTTCTTTAATTGTATTTTTATTTTTATCTTTATTCATTTTTTTGTCGTGAGTTTGTGCAAATTGTTGGTGTAAACATTATGAAGAAGTCCCGAGGTATCAAAATAAACCCAAATCTTTGGACAGAGACGGTGCTTTCTCCCTCGATAAATTCAACGACATCTGGTTATTTTTTTGGTTCCATCTTGAATTACCTGAAGTGCACAGGGCAGAATTCCAAAAATTGGGAGGTGCGCAACCTGACGCAAAATTGCAGTGCCGCGCTGTCGGGAGCGCTGCTCTGACGCCATTCATGGCGCCGCGCACTAAACGACACTACGGCTGCACACACTCTGAGTCTCAGACATTCTGATGATCTGCTGTCTGGGTGCCGTGCTCCTCCAAATAAATACAAGTTCAATAAACGTACATTATAATTGGGTGACGCACAGTGGACCAGAGATCACGCTTCATTATGCTATCCACTGTCCAGATCCAAGTTGGATTGTCCCTTGGTTTAAAATGTTTGTATCTTAAAAGCAGAAGAAGAAGAAGAAGAATCTTTAATTGTCGCACAGCACACCACACTACAACACATGCATATGCTTTTGATGGTGGCTGGTGAAATGAGGCCTCTGCATCTAACCCATCCTTGGCTTGTCCTTCCTCCGGGGGCGCAGCCAGGAGCAGTGGGCAGCATTCGTGGATGCTCCCGGGGACGAGTGTCCATCGCTGGTCAGATAATGATGTGTGAACGTTTTTGGTGGAGGTCCTTACTGACGTTAGGTGGAGGAAACCCCATGTGAGCACATGCAAACTCCACACAGAAAGGCTCCTATTTGGGAGATAACCCGCCCGTAGCACAGTGCCAACAGCACCCCAGGCGGGAATCAAACCCAGGACCTACTTGCTGTGAGGCAGCAGTGCAATGCACTGTGGCGAGACTAACAAAAACCATAGATCTAAAATATAAACACAGTGCAGGAACCGCACAAGATGTGCAGTGCGCTAGTCGTGGGCGCAGCGCTGTAGGAGAAAGAAAACACACACTGACTCAGATTCAGCCTTGTTTACCATTTTTTATTTGAGGAGATACGATATGTATAAAATATGCTCTGAATGTTGCGGCTCCGGAAAAGAAACAAGCTTGTTGACCCTTGACTCCGCCGAACGAGTTGGCACAGCAACATCGACGCGTCTGGGACGCTTCACCACGCAGCCGGTGGAGCTGGTGAGAGACAATGCTGCGCGTCTTGCCCGTATGCTGCGCCATCACGTCCGGTGGACTTCTACCGTCAGGGGCGTGCGCAGAGAACGCCGCAGGAACTCAGATGACCACATCAATTTGTTCTTATCTTGTTCTGAACACACGTCATTTTGTTCAAAAACCCTGATACTCTGATAGACTGGCCCTTGGACTAACTGCACTTCCGTCCGCAGCCATAAAAAAAATATATTTTTTAATTTACATTTTCAAGTGTGCACTAACTGACTTTACGTTATAATAACTTGTGCAATAACTCAACTGTGCAATACTCTTGTATATTCTAGCATTAATACTGTATTTAAAATGTACATTTCAACTAACGTTCTTAATTATTTACACTATTCTTGCATTTTAACTTATAGATGCACATATTTTTGTTTTTTACATATATTTTACATACTTCTTAATCTGTTTAATCACTTGTAATATTATTATTGTATATTATTATTTGTTTGCATTGTAAGTGTAATGCACATACTTCTTAATTTTCTTATTTCTATTCATTCTATTCATTACACACACACACACAAGCACACACACACACTCTTATACTGGTATCAAAGTGAGGTCCGAGTAAATACACCTAGTTAGGACACATTGGTGAGGGTCCTTACGAGAGTGATTGGTGAGGACCCATGTTACATTACATTTAGCAGACGCTTTTATCCAAAGCGACTTACAATTATTCAAACACCGACGGACGCAGCCATCAGGAGCAATAAGGGGTTAAGTGTCTTGCTCAAGGACACTACAGCATGCTAGCAGGAGGAGCCTGGGATCGAAACCAGCAACCTTTAGATTACTAGACGACCAGCTCTACCTCCTGAGCTACCTACCGTCTACAAAAGTATAGTAAAGTAAACAAACACACACGCATACACCCTGAGAAGCAACTTTTTGCATCTACAGCAGAAATTGCACACGCACAACCATTAGCATTTTCCGTGGAGTGTATGGATACAACATACCTACCTACCTTTATGTACACACATATGCACGCACAGACACATGCACACACAGACACACAGACACACACGCCCGACGCACGCACGCACGCACACACACACACACAGACACATACACACACACACACCTGCACACACAAGAAACCTCACACCCTCTACTCCTGCTATTCACATCCGCTCTACATTTTACTACTACGTTATATGTTGAAGACACAGAGTGAAGACACGTGAGTGAAACAATAACAACGCCATTTACTCCCAGCCCAAAAGCACCTTAATATATATACATATATATATATATACAAACAGTGGTACCTTGATTTATGAGTGCACTAACATACGAGTTTTCCGAGTTACGAGCCGTCGTTCCGTCGATTTTTTGTATTGATATGCAAGCAAAAATGTGAGTTACGAGGAGCGAGCTTCAGGTGCCCTGCCGCTAGTTGGCTTGGCGAGCGCATATATATATATATATATATATATATATATATATATATATATATATATATATATATATATATGTGTGTGTGGTGTGTGTGTCTGTGTATGTGTGTGTTTACATATATTGAACTAGCAATATAGCAATATACATATAGCACTGTTATAAACACACACACACACACACACACACACACACACACATATATATATATATATATATATATATATATATATGTATATATATATATACATATATATATATACTATTGGATGTAGTATGGCGCTTAAAATGGCGCCTGATAGAAATGATCGTGCGTTTTGCCTAAAAGGGCGCCTCTGGTATATAGTGTTTTGTGACGACTTGCTTAGATTAGACTATATAAGGGTTGCAGTCTTTGACATCATGGTCTTTTGGCTCGTCTCTTCGTCTTTGACGTTGCTAACTGACCCTGCTGCAGTAGCGCCAATAAAGGGTCAATTTTGCCTCGCACCTGTCTCCATCTTATTGAGGAAGCTCCACACATCAACCAACCTGAGAGGGATCAGTTTTCCAGATCCCAACAGTTTTGGGGGCTCGTGTTGGAGATTCTAGAGATTGACGGACAGCCGCCCTGGACTCTGCCTACTGACGACTCTGGTACCACATCTAAAGGTAGGCACGGGCCTGTTACATCGAATCTGTGCAAATTGAATTTATTCAAATTTTGAGTCGGAAGTAGATAAAGGGTCCGGGAGAAAAAAGTAAGAAAAGATTGAGATGGATGTGATGTAAATGTATGTTTCTATGCAATATTGGTGGTGAAAGAGACGGACATGTATTAAAACTATTTGTGGGACTGGGATAGAACCCCCAGTAGTCGGCCACAGTTTTCCCTACGAATCTGTAGAAGCTTGCCAGTTAGGTCCCCGAATAGGGCATTGTGGCCACACATGGTCTGTTGATCACGTGTTTCTATCCAATATTGTGAGCTGGTTGTGAAATAGACGACATGTATTAAAACTATTTGTGGGACTGGGATAGAACCCCCAGTAGTCGGCCGCAGTTTTCCCTAAGAATCTGTAGAAGCTTGCCGGTTAGGTCCCCAAATAGGGAATTGCGTCCATACATGGTCTGTTGATCACGTGGAAGAATTTTGAAGCTTGTGGCAGTTAACACATATGTGGTGAGTGGTAGCCGGCCTGTTCCTTTGTGCCCCTCTGGTAATAAATGTATGTATGAGCCTGTTTGCGGACGTTTATAAGGTTGAGTGATAAAAAATCTATGAGCCTTTTACAGGACATTTATAAATTAGATTGATAAAATCTATGAGCCATTTACAGGATGTTTATTAATTTGATTGATAAAATCTATGAACCTTTTACAGGACGTTTATAAATTTGATTGATAAAATCTATGAGCCTTTTACAGGACGTTTTTAAGGAACGTTTGTATGAATTTGCTGAAATGAGGAACTTGGCCTTTTTGTCCGCGTAGCGGAGGAGTGGGGGTCTCTCGTTTGCACGTGCCCACGGGCGTTGCACGGACGTGTGGTTGAACTTGGCCTTTTTGTCCGTGTTGCGGAGAATTTGGGGTCTCTCTAAAACCCCCGGCCAGCTAATAAAACAGGCAGGCACCAAGGATACTGTTATACTATTGAAATTTGTTAAAATTAAGATTAGATAAAACAGGCGGACAACAAGGACACCGTTATACTGTTAAAACTTGATAAAACAGGTGGACAACAAGGACACCGTTATACTGTTAAAATTTAATAAAACAGGCGGACTACAAGGACACCGTTATACTGTTACAATTTAATAAAACAGGCGGACTACAAGGACACCGTTATACTGTTAAAATTTAATAAGACAGGCGGACAACAAGGATACTGTTATACTGTTAAAATTTGTTAAAATTTAGATAAGATAAAACAGGCGGACAACAGGGACACAGTTATACTGTTAAAATTTGTTAAAATTTTGATTAATTACATTTTAGGTTAAAGGAGGCCCCGGGTTTTTCTGTGGTGTGGATAGGGAGGTTAGGTCTGACAATATGTCGACCGGAGGATATAAACCGATTAGTGTACAATTACAGTTGTTGTTGACGGCTCTGGAAGGGGCCAATAAGACAGAATGGGGTCCTAGGAAGGACATCGAAAGGAAGTTAAATACTGAATTGGCGCGGCAGGGAGTAGGCCAAGCGGACGAAGTGCCGTTGGGGCCAGTGTTGTGGAAGAAGGAAAGAGAATGTAGGAGAGCGGTAGAAGATGCTGAAGAGGCAGGCAAGGGCAAGTTGTGGTTGACACAAAGTAAGTTGCAGAAGGTCGGAGACAAGGAAGAGAGACACAGATGTAAGTGGTTTTCGTGGGCCATGTTTTGGCAGGGGATTGATCATCAGACGAAGAATAAGAAACAGGGTAAGATGGAGGAAGAGGCCTCTTCCCCAGGGCCCCCTGCCATGCACTGTGACTTGGGAACAAACAGCATTGTACAGACTTAGGAATGAGACACGGGAACAACAACGAGAAGTTGAGGACCGCGAGGGGGCGCGTCCCAAATATCGACCGACAGAAGGGATTAAAACAGGAGGCCGACAGGTCAGTGTTCGAGGGGTTTTGACGGGCACTTACGAGGACACCGGCGACGAGGAACCGAGAAGGCAGACACGGGGAGGGACGACCGGTGCACACGGAAGGGTGGGGACGGTGACGCACGGCTCATCCCCGGATGGCAGTTCCGATGACGACACAGAGGACGAGGCAAAAAGTGTGTTAAGGGAAATAGCGGACTTAGAAAGAAAGACGGCGGCGGTGCGCGAGCTAACGCCGGCCATGCGACCCGATGACACTCCCCGATGACAGGAGGGACTCACAGCTCGTACCCGACATCAAGCCGGGGGAGCGACCAGTCCGGCCCACACTCGAACCGGACGACCCTACGGGCCCGAAGGCTCACAGTCCCGCTTAATGTTACCCCTAATGCAGGAAAGTGGAGGTCCCCCTGTGTACCGACTGTACGGGCTGAGTGACCTTCAGGCCCTAGTGGACAAATTACCACCCATATACGAGGGCAGCATGGTGTGGTTGGAAAAATTAAGCGGCCTAACGGCAGGCCACACCCTAAACCTAGGTGATTACCGTGGGGTGGCGTCGCCGTGCATGACTCCGGGGGAGGCGCGTGAGATCGAACACGACGCAAAAACCACGCTCACGGCCAGTCAGGAACCGTTACACATGATTGCCCTACCACTTAATAACGCCATACGCAAGCGATTTCCCCCTACTGTGGCCTCCATCGTCCCTAGGTTTCCCTGGAAGGAAGGACGGTCCCCCAGAGAGCACCTGACGGCATGTAAGGACGAATGGACTTGTTTGACCGGTAGTCACACTGAAAAGGACCGAAACTCGATCGAATGGTATTGGAGGGCGGTGTTAGAGGGGGCTCCGGGGACAGTAAAGGATTCCATGATGGCCAATCCCGACATCCCGGGATGCCCCTCCACGACCTGGGAAAGACATTTTGTACACCACATGCAGAGAGCGCTCGACTCCAAGGAGGAGGAGGCCTCCGCGGTCAAGGACCTGCAGCTGCCACTACTAAAATTAGAACTAGAAAAGGCCCGACGGGATGCGACCGAAAAAAAGAAGGCGGGGGCCGCCAAGCAAATGTCCGACCAGGCCGACCCATCGGGTCCAGCCACTCCGGATTTGTACCCGATCCCACCAGGGGAAGAGCAGGGCCCCTATCCTCCAGGGCCTCAAAGGCATGGGTGGGGCCAGGGGCGCGGCTATGGGGCTCGACCATGGGGACAGCGAGGTATGAGAGGGGGACCCCGGGGCGTCCGATGCAAGGCGGATGCTACGCGTGTGGAGAGGGAGGCCATCGGGAAAAGAGATATCCCTACCAAGGGCAGGAGCCCCAGCAAGGCGGATGCTACGCGTGTGGAGAGAGAGGCCATTGGTCAAAGGAATGTCCCTACCAAGGGCAGGGGCCCCAACACCCGCGGGGAATGCGTGGGTCCAGCGGACCTTACCGAGGGGGTCGAGTGGCCCCTAACCCCCATCGGGCACCTGGCCCTGCGGCAGGAGCCTTCCCGCTCCGGGATTATGGATGGGAAGACCCTGAGCACCACCAGTGACACACCCCACAGAGAAAGCCGGCGGCAGGGGGCCAGGCAGATCCTATGCTCCCGATGGAAGTGCTTGGCGAATCGCTGTCGTTCTTGGTAGACACAGGGGCCACCCATTCGACACTTAACTGGCCTCTGCTGCCTCACCATATGTCTCGCAAAACCATGAATGTTGTGGGTTTCTCTGGGGTATGGCAACAACTGCCAGTTACCAAGCCTTTACCAACAGGCAGTCTGGTATCAAATGGCCCCCACTGTGGTTCCCCATGTCTCCTTAGCCATACACCCCGACCATGACGCTAAGGACCATGGGCCCATGACAAAGACCGCCGTGTCACTGACCGACTTGACTCAAACGCAGATCCCCCAGGTGTGTTACTCCCCCTCGACCAGGATATACCGCATCTCACTAACAGGTCGCGATGCCGTCCGTCTTGAACACGATGAAGTAACTTGCGACCACGGCTGTGAGAGAACCGACCACCCGAGGTTTGCGCAGGCTCTGGAAACTTTGCCTCCCCACCTGTGGTCGGCCGGACCGACAGACGTCGGCCTGACTCATGCCTCCCGGTGATCTTTGAGGTGACCCCGGGGGGCCCCATTTGGCTCCCTCAGTACTCCAGGAAACCTGAGGGTGAAGCAGGGATAGCCAAGACGATAGGACTGAAAGCCTCCGGGGTTTTAGAACCCTCCACCTCTCCATGGAACACACCTATTCTCCCGGTGGAGAAAGCAGGAACCGGGAAATACCGCATGGCACATGATCTCCGAGCATCCTGATCACCCCAATCATACCTGTCCCCAACCCATACACCGCGCTAAATAGTATCAGTCCCACGCATAAGTATTTCACCTGCATCGACTTGGCCAACGCGTTTTTCTGCCTACCACTAGCACAGGAATGCCGGGATTTTTTCTCGTTCACCTACAAAGGGGAGCAATTACGCTACACCAGGATGCCTCAGGGGTTCGCGGCGTCCCCAGGCCTCTTTAAACAGGCCCTGCGCGAGGCCCTTGACGAGTGCCCCTTCCTGGAGGGCTGCACGCTGATCCAGTATGTTGATGACCTCCTACTGGCCGCCCCCGACGCCGACTCCTGCTTAGCCGCCACGTTGACGGTTCTCCACCGATTGGCAGACACGGGGTTCAAAGTGAGCCAAACCAAATTACAATGCATCTGCCAAACGGTCACCTTTTCAGGCCACGTGGTTTCCAAAACAGGCGCGGGCCTCACCACGGGCCATCGAGACTCCATATTACATCACGCGCGCCCTGAGACGGTGAAACAAATGCTATCATTCTTAGGATTGACAGGGTATAGTCGCGCCTATGTCCCAGACTACGCGGGCCGCACACGCCCGCTCCGTGCCCTCGGAGACACCCAGGGCATGCGCAATTTACAGGCCCCGTTGGTCTGGACCAAACAGGCCGAAGCATTGTTTACCGCCCTAAAACAGGCCCTCGCGTGCCCAGCCGACCTGGCCGTTCCAAACTACACCCAGCCGTTTTTCCTCGATGTTTCTGAAACACCAGGCGTCGCTAACGGGGTGTTGTTTCAGAAAAAAGGGGGAAGGAGGAAAGTGCTAATGTACGCCAGCAGCATGCTCGATGAAACCGAGAAATGCCACCCACCGTGCACAAGACATGCCGCAGGGGTCGCGAAGATATTACAGAAAACCGCGCACCTGGTAATGGGCCACCCGCTAACAGTGTTAACCACGCACAGCGTTGTGGCCTACGTGAATTCGGTAAAATTCACCCTCACTCCGCTAAGACCAAACTTAGTGTTCACGCACGAGGGCATCAATATGGCAGACCACATGGATGTAGAGGGAGGAAAGCCCCATCATTGTGAGGCGCTGGTACAGACAGAGCTTAAAATACGACCCGACCTCGAGACCGACCCGATCCCCGACTCCGAACAACTGTTCACAGACGGCTGCTGTTACAAACACGACACCTACGGACTACAGGCGGGATACGCGGTAGTCCCACTGACCCCGACAGGACACGAGATGATGCGATCAGTTAAAATGGAAGGGCAGCAATCGGCCCAGAGGGTGGAAGTCATGGGACTCATTGCAGCCCTGGAGTGGGCAGAGGGAAAAACTGTGACCATTATACCGATTCGGCCTATGCAGCAGGGGCAGCCCAGGTGGAGTTGACATTATGGAAACGGGGAGGTTACCGCACAGCAGGAGGAAAACCCATTAAACATGCTCACGAGATGCAGGACTTAGAAAAAGCGCTCCTCCTCCCGCGAAAGGTGGCAGTGGTAAAATGCCGAGGGCATGAGGTGGGGAACAGTGAGGTAGCAAGAGGGAACAGACAGGCAGACGCCGCGGCAAAGGCTGCGGCGGGCTACCAAGTGGCGTTTCAGATGGTATGTGAGGATGGCCTCAGGCGAGAAGAGTTAGACAAAGACACGGTCAGGGAGGCCCAAAAGGGGGCAACAGACCAGGAAAAGGCATTGTCGGCCCAACAGGGGAGACATTAGGGGGAGAGTTGTGGAGAAGCCCGGATGGTCAGGCAGTGACGGGGATCCGGCCGGAAATGGGAAAGTTCCCGCTTCCCGAGTGCCCAGGGGGAGAAATCGTGATTGACTGCACCGACATGACGGTCCCGTTGAGGGGACAGCGGTACCTCCTTGTGTGTGTGGATGCTCTGACCGGCTGGCCAGAAGTTTGGCCAGTGCCGGTGGCCAAATTTCTCATACATCAGTACATCCCCCGGCACGGATTCCCGTGCAAGGTCCGAAGTGACAACGGGACCCATTTTAAGAATAAAGACCTCCAGAGGGTGGAGGAGGCACTAGGGCTTAGAAACACATTTGGGACGGTGTACCACCCCCAGTCGCAGGGCAATGTCAAACGAATGAATCAGACGCTAAAAACTAAAAAAATATGCCATATGGCCAAATATGGCCAAAATATGCGCGCAGACCTCCCTCAACTGCATGGACACTCTCCCAATCGCGCTCATGTCCATACGGAGCTCACTTAATAAGGGAACCGGGTTCACGCCGTATGAGTTACTTACCGGGCGCAAGTTCCCTGGGCCTAGTGCAGCGCCAAAGTGGGGGGAGGAACAAGAAATGTTGCTAAGAAAAGCATACTCTAACCTGCGAGCCTTTGTTTCCAGTTTTGTTTCACAGGTGGAGGAGACGAGGGGACGCCCAGGTGACTCCGAACTACACACGGCCGATTGGATCCTGCTGAGGGTCATCAAGCGAAAGTGGGCGGACCACCGGTGGACGGGACAACATCGGGTCACCTCCCGCACCTCCCGCGCCGTCCGGCTCGAGGGAAAAGGGGACACGTGGTATTACTGGAGTCAGTGTGCCGCAGCATCTAACCCCGACTGCCAACGACCAGATCTTCACAGCACCACGACACCACCCGACCCCTGAGGAACGGGTTTCAGCCGCTGATTCGGGGCACTCACTGTTAGCTGCGAGGGTGAAGTGCTAGTAACCTTCCCCTCTTGGTCATAGAGGAGCGAGGCGGGACGATCACCATCCCCCGCCCAGAAGCAGACTGTCCACCTGGATGGGACCAGGCCAACAAGCCAAGCATTTAGGGGTTAAAGGCCCAATTCCCGAGATTTAGGTTACCGGCGTGTGTGTGTGTGTGTATAATTTTTGCGCTGGCCTCGTTGAAATTGGGACTGACCAGCAACACCCAGCTGCACTAGACTCTAATCGCAAGAATGAAGGTTGCAAACCTGTGTGCGGCCCTCCTCTTGTTCGGAGAACAGATCGAAAGCACGGCGGGCCCGGGAAAGGACGCGTGTTTGAATAAATATGGGGGGCGGGAGTTGAACCACACACAGGGGCACAAAACGACCTTTGTGTTTGATTTATGTTCCGTTATTAATTGTGGTTCCAACCATGGACCCAGGCAAAGAAGTGGCGGGGCTATAACCTGTATGCCTGTTTTGAGTACAGCGTACATCGCCAATGCGCGACAAGGCAAGGCAACCCCCAACACCTCTGACGCTAGCGGGTGGGACCCCACGCCTCCGCCTGACCGGGCACCAGATCGATCCGTGGCCATGGATTATGGTACTTTAAAACCCCTAGACGTGATTCAGATGACCACCGGACACCGAGAGCGTAATCTCTGGTTGAGTTGGTTGGCACAGACGGCCCGGGAGCAGGGGCTGGGGAACTGCATAGTGTGTGCGGCGGCTCGTCCCCACCTGGTCACCGATCCTGCGCCACTATATCCCCAGGACGCCTGGCGGTACAGTTGTATGCTAGGATTGACCCGCGAGGCGACTCCACTGAATTGCACCACCTTAGCTAGTTTGTTCCCGCCCATTGACAGCAAAACACGTACAGGACCGTTTACGCCCCATAAAGGAGTCGGTAATTACACCTGTTTCAATTTGACACACGATAGACCCCAGTTTCAACTAGGACAGATGAGTAACACCACCCGATCGGGAAATGGTGCTATCGGCCGTTGGGCTCGGGGCGTCCTCTACTATTACTGCGGGGGTCAACGGCTGTTGACTCTCATCGCTCGTAAATCGGTAGGGACCTGTGCCATGGTTAGACTCGTTGCTCCTCTAATGTTTATAGGGGAAAGGACACGGCCCACAGGGCCCTCTAAAGGGAACGGGGCCTTGATCGCTCGATGAGGCAGGCATGCTCTCCAAAAACGAGAATCGGGTCAGTTTGACCTCACCCGCGGTTCCCCCAACTACATCGACGCCATCGGCATCCCCCGGGGAGTGCCCGATGAGTATAAGTTAGCCAACCAGGTAGCGACCGGGTTTGAAGATATCCCTATAATCGCCGCCCTATTCCCCATGACTCCCAATAAGAATGTTGACTGCATTAATTACGTCCATTATAATGTCCAACGGCTGGCCAACCTCACCCCAGATGCCGTGCAGGACTGGCCTCCCAATTGGATGCCACCTCCTTGATGGCCGTACAGAACCGCATGGCCCTTGACATGTTGTTGGCGGAGAAGGGCAGAGTGTGTCACATGTTTGGGGAAGTCTGTTGTACATTCATCCCCAACAATACGGCCCAGGACGGGTCGGTAACCTGGGCGTTGGAGGGTCTGCGAACCCTGGCAGATTCCATGAAAGACCAATCAGGGGTGGACAACCCCGTGTGTACCAGCAGATGATGTCTTTCTTGACCGAGACCCGGGCAGATGACTCCCCTGTGTATGAGTATGTAAGGACCCCACTTTAGATGTGACCCTTAGGAGGAAAAGGACATCGGTGCATGTGTATGTTTCTATCGCAAAATAGTTGGGTAAGGCTGTAAGAGTCTCTGACTGGGTCTGGATGAAAGCGGTGAAAATAATGACTGCATCTAGTTGACCAGGGTTTAAGAGAGAAAGATCAAAACAGTGGCGTAAGCACACCTCGCAGGAGGTTAAGAGCTAAAAAGCTGCGAGATCCAGTATCACACCCAGGGAGACACTGCTACTCTGGACTTTTTGTTTGTTGAAGTTTAGGTATAAGGTTAGAAATGGTTAAGTATAAAGTTAGAGAGAGTTAGGTCTGTGCTGTATTGCATTTAGATCTGCTAAATGCAATGCAATGTATGTTGAAGATTTTTGTTATTATAAATGGTCCAGGTGGTGAGTGAATGCCATCCGTGCGTTCAATAAGACGGATGTTGGTAGGTTTTCCCGCTAAGATAAATGGGGTTTTCCCGGCCACTCACTCCTGTTCCAATGCACTGTCATGAATTGTTTAAATGTCATTACTACCCCTTGATTAATATATGTTTTGTTAACTGTTTTAGAGTGACTTCATGTTTGATTAGGTCAAAAGGGGGATTGTTGGATGTAGTATGGCGCTTAAAATGGTGCCTGATAGAAATGATAGCGTGTTTTGCCTAAAATGGCGCCTCTGGTTGGAATTGTCCCTTTGTGACCAGTCGCTTTGTGACCCATATAGCCTTTTGTGACGACTTGCTTAGATTAGACTATATAAGGGTTGCAGTCTTTGACATAATGGTCTTTTGGCTCGTCTCTTCGTTTTTGACGGTGCTAATTGACCCTGCTGCAGTAGCGCCAATAAAGGATTCATTTTGCATCGCACCGTCTCCTTCTTATTGAGGAAGCTCCACACATCAACCAACCTGGGATATCACCTTCTTTAATATCACCTTCACAATTCTTGCATCCATTGAACTTGTGAGTTTTTGGAGAGTTTCTGCTTGAATTTCTTTGCAGGATGTCAGAATAGCCTTCCAGAGCTGCTGTTTTGATGCAAACTGCCTCCCACCCTCATAGATCTTTTGCTTGAGGATGCTCCAAAGGTTCTCAATAGGGTTGAGGTCAGGGGAGGATGGGGGCCACACCATGAGTTTCTCTCCTTTTCTGCTCATAGCAGCCAATGACACAGAGGTATTCTTTGCAGCATGAGATGGAGCATTGTCATGCATGAAGATGATTTTGCTATGGAAGGCACGGTTCTTCTTTTTGTACCATAGAAGAAAGTGGTCAGTCAGAAACCCAATCTACTTTGCCGAGGTCATTTTCATACCTTCAGGGACCCTAAAGGGGCCTACCAGCTCTTTCCCCATGATTCCGGCCCAAAACATGACTCCACCACCTCCTTGCTGACGTCGCAGCCTTGTTGGGACATGGTGGCCATCCACAAACCATCCACTACTCCATCCATCTGCACCATCCAGGGTTGCACGGCACTCATCTTACCGATGAGTGCCGTGCAACCCTGGACTAGACAAGACTGTTTGAAAATGAGTCTTCACGTATTTCTGGGCCCACTGCAACCGTTTCTGCTTGTGAGCATTGGTTAGGGGTGGCCCAATAGTAGGTTTATGAACAACTGAAAGCCTCTGGAGGATCCTACACCTTGAGTTTCGCGGGACTCCAGAGGCACCAGCAACTTCAAATACCTGTTTGCTGCTTTGTAATGGCATTTTAGCAGCTGCTGTCTTAATCCGATGAATTTGTCTGGCAGAAACCTTCCTCAATATGCCTTTATCTGCACGAAACCTGTCTGTGTTCTGAATCAGCCACAAATCTCTTCACAGTACAATGATCACGCTTAAGTTTTCGTGAAATATGTAATGTTTTCATACCTTGTCCAAGGCATTGCACTATTTGATGCTTTTCGGCACCTTATTCGTTCATATCATTTGGAACGCGGTGTATATATATATATATATATATATGTATATATACAGTGGGGCAAAAAAGTATTTAGTCAGCCACCAATTGTGCAAGTTCTCCCACTTAAAAAGATGAGAGAGGCCTGTAATTTTCATCATAGGTACACTTCGACTATGAGAGACAGAATGGGGGGAAAGAATCCAGGAAATCACATTGTAGGATTTTTAATGAATTCATTGCTAAATTCCTCGGTAAAATAAGTATTTGGTCACCTACAAACAAGCAAGATTTATGGCTTTCACAGACCTGTAACTTTTTCTTTAAGAGGCTCCTCTGTCCTCCACTCGTTACATGTATTAATGGCACCTGTTTGAAATCGTTATCAGTATAAAAGACACCTGTCCAAAACCTCAAACAGTCACACTCCAAACTCCACCATGGCCAAGACCAACGAGCTGTCAAAGGACACCAGAAACAAAATTGTAGACCAGGCTGGGAAGACTGAATCTGCAATAGATAAGCAGCTTGTTGTGAAGAAATCAACTGTGGGAGCAATTATTAGAAAATGGAAGACATACAAGACCACTGATAATCTCCCTCGATCTGGGGCTCCACGCAAGATCTCACCCCGTGGGGTCAAAATGACCACAAGAACGGTGAGCAAACATCCCAGAACCACACGGGGGGGCCTAGTGAATGACCTGCAGAGAGCTGGGACCAAAGAAACAAAGGCTACCATCAGTAACACACTACGCCGCCAGGGACTCAAATCCTGCAGTGCCAGACATGTCCCCCTGCTTAAGCCAGTACATGTCCAGGCCCGTCTGAAGTTTGCTAGAGAGCATTTGGATGATCCAGAAGAGCATTGGGAGAATGTCATATGTTCAGATGAAACCAAAATATAACTTTTTGGTAAAAAATCAACTTGTCGTGTTTGGAGGAGAAAGAAAGCTGATTTGCATCCAAGGAAAGAATGAATGGAGCCATGTATCGTGAGATTTTGAGTGAAAACCTCCTTCCATCAGCAAGGGCATTGAAAATAAAACGTGGCTGGGTCTTTCAGCATGACAATGATCCCAAACACACCGCCCGGGCAACGAAGGAGTGGCTTCGTAATAAGCATTTCAAGGTCCTGGAGTGGCCTAGCCAGTCTCCAGATCTCAACCCCATAGAAAATCTTTGGAGGGAGTTGAAAGTCCATGTTGCCCAGCGACAGCCCCAAAACATCACTGCTCTAGAGGAGATCTGCATGGAGGAATGGACCAAAATACCAGCAACAGTGTGTGAAAACCTTGTGAAGACTTACAGAAAACGTTTGACCTCTGTCATTGCAAACAAAGGGTATATAACAAAGTATTGAGATTAACTTTTTTTAATGACCAAATAATTATTTTCCACCATAATTTGCAAATAAATTCTTTAAAAATCAGACAATGTGATTTTCTGAATTTTTTTTCTCATTTTGTCTCTCATAGTTGAGGTATACCTATGATGAAAATAACAGGCCTCTCTCATCTTTTTAAGTGGGAGAACTTGCACAATTGGTGGCTGACTAAATACTTTTTTGCCCCACTGTATATGAAAAGACAGAGAGAGATCTGTCCGTCCTCACAGAGTCCTTGAAGACTCTCCCCTGCCTTACTCATCAGTTTCCTTTTTAGTTGAGACGAGGGCAGTAGAACAGAGGAGAGGGGAGGATAAAGTAAGAGAGGAAAGGAGAGAAAAGGAGAGGAGAGAGGAGAAAATGGAGAGGAGGTGATGCTTAGAAAGGAAAGGAGAGGTGCTATTCAAATCTTGTTTTAAAGCTCAATAGGACAACATCAGCCCTTGGCAAAGGCGTGAGCGCGTGCGCGCACACACACACACACACACGCGCGCGCACATACACGCACACACACACACACACACACACACACACACACACACACACACACACACACACACACACACACACACACACACACACACACACACAGTAGGCTGAAAGGCTCATTGTTATTCTGTGCACAGATGCGGTCACAGACAGGGCCAGGCAGCAGTCCAGACACACACACACACACACACACACACACACACACGCACGCACGCACGCACGCACGCACGCACGCACGCACGCACGCACGCACGCACACACACACACACACACACACACACACACACACACACACACACACATGCACTCAGGCTGCCTTGCATTGACACCTTACAAATTCAAATCTTTGAAATCTTCTAAATACAAATCTTCTAAATCTTGTGTAGCAGCCACACAAGATTTAAAAGATTTAAGAAGTACAAAAGACGCTTCAGTGGGAATGGCCGCATTAGTACGTGCGCGCGCACAGGCCGACGCAGACATGCAAATACATTCCATCAGTGCCAAAGAAACATCTGCCACCAATAGCGTCTCCCTTTCAAAGACAGCTTTCCCCTCCCTGGCACGCCATGAAACAGGGAGAGACAGGGCGCAGAGAGAGAGAGAGACTGCAAATTTCTAGTGTGAATATAAAAAAAACTCTAGGCAGCCTGTGAAATAATAGTATAATGTGAAATTCCTGTTTTGCATGAATTATTTTCTCATTATAGTTCTACATAGTTTGACCTGTCTGCAGTGGATGATAAATAAGCCCATTAAAAAGCCTATGGAACTTTATGGTCGACTCTCCGTGTGTCTTACCAGCTTTGTCCACCAGAGGTCGCCGGAATCAAAGACGGAGCATCCCTGACTATGATATCAAACGTTGTTTGAAATTTCAGTTACTACTTAATGATTTGCGCTTTTAACCTGAACACATCCAGGTTAAATAACGCTACTGAAATATATATATATATATATATATGTATATATATATATATATATATATATATATATATACATATATATATTTGGTTCAGGACATTTTTAAATTTTAAATAGTGCGTTTACATTGAAAAGGTAACCACTCTGAGGAAAACAGTTTTACACTGGTAAACTTACCAACAATAACAATAACAGTAAGTTATCCTGTGCATAGAATCACATTCATATATTCTGTATATTTTGATGTATTTGAGTGATATAGTTCTGTTTTGTATTTTTCGTCTATTTGTGTATTTTAAGCAATTTAAAATGTTATTTTTTATTTTCTTTTTCATTTTTATTGATTTTTATTTTCATATATATATATATATATATATATATATATATATATATATATATATATATATATATATATATATATAAAATGTCTTTTATTTTTTCTTTTTTTCAGACTACTAAGTTTTTTTTTGTTTAATGCTAATCGGCTGTCGAAAAGCACCAATCTGTGACAACGATATGTAAGTCCAGCTACGACATATGGACAGACAGGAAGGACACTTACCAATTAGAGCAAAGTTCTCATTAGGACATCAATCTTCTAATTGACTTGCTGGCAATGTTTTCACTCGCTGCGTGGAGTCGCTTTATCGATGATAGGGAGGAAATGTAAATACATGAACACAGACACCCACCCCTCTATTACACACTCACAGCCACACCCACCCACCCACACACACACACACACACACACACACACACACACACACACACACACACACAGTCACACACTCGCTCTGTCCGTCTTCACCCAATCACAAAGCGAATGTGGCACAAACAAGTGCAGCTGCCACTGGACCCTAAACATGCCAATTTGCATATGTCAACACACACACACACACACACACAACGCACACACAAAAACAAGACAACACACAGCTGAGTCCTAATCAAGGTTGGCACAGAGCCCCAACGAGACGCTGGCGCACAAAGGGAGGAAGAAATCCGGACAAAGAAAGGGAAAAAATGGGTAGAAGAGGGAGAGAGAAAGAAACACGGGGACTGAGAGAAAGGAATGGGAAAGGGAAAGTCTTACCTTTTTTAGGAGCCGCACCACATGGGCAGAGTGTGAGGGATGTTGCCCCCTGGTTTGGTTTGTCGTCTGTCTGGATCACTGCCCTCCGTCTGTCCCTGAACGTCTGCGGTCGATCTTATTTTTTTTAGCCCGAGCATCCGTCTCTACATCTGCACAGTGTATATGTGAATTTGTTGGTTTTTTTTTGTTTGTTTGCTGCTGCTGCTGCTGCTTTGGTTGTGTGCTCCTGTGGTTCTGCTATTACCTACGCTTTTGTGAGGGTTGTCGATTGTTACGTCTGAATTTATTTCCTCGACAGTTCCTCTGTCTGGCTTCAGGTCAGTTTGTCTGTCTGTCTCAGTTTTTCATCCCTATCACACTCAGTGATTCGGTCTGTCTGTCTGTCTGTCTGTCTGGGTTTTCCATTCCTATCACACTCAGTGATTCTGTCTGTCTTTGAGTAGTTGGTAGACGGCCAGAAGGACAGACACAAAATGTATTCCATTCCTAGTGAGTTGGACTAATTTGATGCTCATAATTCGACCGTAGAGCCCGAGTCAACATGACAATAATGTTAAGATAAGATCAAATCTTTATCAATCCAGGAACTGGATTTTATTGTATTGTTTCTTGGGTTAAGGGTTAAGGTAAAGGTTATTAATTTTGTGTCATTTGAATGTTGAGAGTGTACAGATCTGCTTAATATAGGTATTTGAAGGTAACTAGTACTCAGGGTACTTTTGAAGTGCAGCACTCAATTTCTGCAGGACTACTTCAGGACTAATTTCATCAGTACTTTGGTAAATAGGTGTGATATACATCGATCAGCCACAACATTAAAACCACCTGACTAATATTGTGTAGGTCCCACTCGTGTCCCCAAATCAGCTCTGGCCTGTCAGGGCATGGACTCCACAAGACCTGTAGTATCTGACACCAAGACATGAGCAGCAGATCCTTTAAGTCCTGTAAGTTGCCAGGTGGGGACCCCATGGATTGGGCTTGTTGTTCCATCACATCCTACAGACGCTCGATTGAATTGAGAGCTGAGGAATTTGGAAGACAAGCCAACACCTTGAACTCTTTGTCATGGTCTTCAAACCATTTCTGAACTTTTTTATAGTGTGGCAGGGCACATTATCCTGCTGAAAGAGGCAACTGCCATATGGGATTACTGTTGCCATGAAGGGGTGTACTTGGTCTGCAACAATGTTTAGGTAGGTTGGACGTGTCAAAGTAACATCCACATGAATGCTAGGACCCAGCAGAACATTGCCCAGAGCTTCACACTGCCTCCGACTGCTTGCCTTCTTCCCATAGTGCATCCTGGTGCCATCTCTTTCCCAGGTAAAAGACACACATGCACCTGGCCACCCACATGATGTAAAAGAAAATGTGATTCATCAGACCAGGCCTCCTTCTTTCATTGCTCCATGGTCCAGTTCTGATGCTCACGTGCCCATTGTAGGCGCTTTCGGTGGTGGACAGGGGTCAGCATGGGCCCTCTGACCGGTCTGTGGCTATGCAGCCCCATATGCAGCAAGCTGTGGGCAAGCGTAAGGATCTTACGCCCATTTTCCTGCTTTCAACAAGAAAATAGAAGAACACCAGAATTAAAAATCCACTGGCACACAGAAGTACACAACTAGAAAAATGGCCACTAGAGCAAAAAACCTGCAATCGTGAAGGACATTTTAAATGTATCTGTACTTTAATGTGCATCCTTTATTCCTTCATTGCGGTGTATTTACATATCCTATCTTAATCTTACTTAGTTTCTTACTTTTTCCCTTTTTAATTGTAGGTTTATTTATATGTATTATTTATTTATAATATTTATTTCAATATTTGCAAATAACTATTTCAACATATAAATGTGTTTGTGTCTGTCCCTATGCAAATGAATGATTGCCTGCACTGGTCCACGGCCCGCTGGTTGGGAACCTCTGCTCTACGGAGCCTTACACTGGAAGCACTGGGCTTCGAGGGAGCTGTTAGGGTTAGGATTAGGTTAGGATTAGCGAGTGAGAAGTAGGTTTTTGAGCAATGGGCCTTCGGGGCAATCGCCATTTGTTTTCGGATAACAGACTGTCGGACAAATGGGCTTTCGGTCCAATTGGATATTTTTCAGACTATTGGAGTTTGTTGGGCGCTACTTGCTCAGGAATTAGACAAGCCCACACACCAACTTATTAAATACTTCTCAAACAGGTGGAAGTTAAGCTAAGAGGTGGCCTTATTTATAAAGATGAAAAAGAGATAGAGCCCTGATGCATTTCAGTGAAAAAAAAAAAACGTTACTTGAAGAAATGAGAGCGCTACCTTCAGCGCCACCCAGTGGTCAGAAATTAAATAGCATTTATTTCTTATCTCAGGGGAAATAAGATGGTGTCTCATGTTGTAATATTTACACACGGTATTTCATTGATCAAGGAGCATTCCAAACATCTGCCAGCCAGATTTAAAAGTCTTCAGAAAAAATAGTTTAATTAATCTTTTTTTTATGACAACAAATAAAGATATTTATTGAACATACTGTACAGACATAAAATAAACGTGTTTTTTTTTTGTAATGCAGTGACAGTGACAGTAACAAAATAAAATACATTTTGGAACACTGTTACAAAGTGCTTCAAGAAGAGAGGTATATAATGAAACACAACAGAAAATAAATTAAAACGGATTGGGCATAAAAAATTCAAAACTTTAAAAGCTAGAAAAGACACCATGAATGTAACTTTATGAACAAATATTGAATTATATGAAAATCTAAACCTTTGTAATTTATAACTAATGAAATAATTGTAAATTGCAAATAACAGAATGAACAGATAATGCAGAATGGTATGAAATGGTTAGAGGACACCCAGTCAAATTATGAAAAGCACCAAGTTCCTCAAAATGACCTGGTTTATGCACCTTAGTACTTCTGTGAAACTATTCTAGTGGTCTAATGTGTCACCTCACACGGAGACTTTATTGCGGACACAAAACCAAATGGGATATCAATCTAAACACTCCTGTTAAGAAAACCTCCTAGGTTTTAACTTCACAGTCTACTGAATGAGCTAAAAGGAGGCAAACGATTAACATTGACCACTGTTACCAGCTCTAGTCATCACATAAGCTTCAGCAATAGTAACCATACACATAAGATATAAAAGAATGCCACCATAAGTTAAAAAATACAAATATATATATAATAAGAACAAAAGTTGTGGGTAAAACAGTGACGGAGACAGTGTCCCTATTACACACAGTGCTTGTTTCGTTCCATAAGGAAACAGAAGTAAAAAAAATAACCTACATCTAAAATGAAAACAGACTGTTTTCCACGCTGATCACGGGCGCACCCTCGCTGGCACGCTGTGGGCACAGTCGATACTGTCAGAGATGGAGCAATTGGGGAGTAAAGCCCGCCCTGCAGGGCTATTTTTGATTGGGGGCTATTCATAAAACATTGGGGGCTAAAGCCCCCAATGCCCACCCTAACGATGTCACTGTTGTGTTGGTCACCCTTGTGCCAGCAAAACAGCTCTGACCCGTGGAGGCATGGACTCCACTAGACCTCTGAAGGTGTCCTGTGGTATCTGGCACCAAGGCCTAGCAGCAGATCCTTTAAGTCCTGTAAGTTGCGAAGTGGGGCCCTCATGGATCAGGCTTGTTGTTCCAGCACATCCCACAGATGCTCGATCAGATTGAGATCTGGGGAATTTGGAGGCCAAGTCAACACCTTGAACTCTTTGTCATGTTGCTAAAACCATTCCTGAACATTTTTTGCTGTGTGGCAGTGTGCATTATCCTACTGGATGAGGCCACTGCCATCAGGGAATACAATTGCCATGAAGGGGTGTAGTTGGTCTGCAACAACGTTTAGGCAGGTGGTACGTGTCAAAGTAACATCCATATGAATGCTAGGATCCAAGGTTTCCCAGGAGAACATTGCCCAGCGCATCACACTACTTCTTCACACCATCTCGCCTTCTTCCCATAATGCATTCTTGTGTAATCTCTTCCCAAGGTAAACGATACACACACACCTGGCCATCCACATGATATAGAGAAAATGTGATTCATCAGACCAGGCCACCTTCTTCCATTGCTCCATGGTCCAGTTCTGACGCTCACGTGTCCATTGTAGGTGCTTTCGGTGGTGGACACTCTGACCGGTCTGCGGCTACACAACCCCATACGCAGCAAGCTGCGATGCACTGTGAGTTCTCACACACACACACACACACACACACACACACACACACACACACACACACACACACACACACACACACACACACACACACACACACACACACGCACACACACACACACACACACGCACACACACACACACACACACACACACACAGATACACAGTCCCACTAGTGTGTTTGATTGAGGTGTCAGTCCCATGTTGTAGTGTGTGACTGCGGGGCTGGATGGAGCTGTTTGGAGTAAGCAGAGACACATGATGACAAAAGAGGATTGGACACAAAGAAAGAGAGAGAGAAAGGGAAGAGGCTCGCAAACTGGATACAGTTCTCTGTCTGCAAGTAATGCTCCTTTAGTGTTGAACTTGCAATTCTCATTGGCGTGTGGACCATCAAAGTAACGTCAGTGAAGAACTTCACGCCTGGCTCTCACGGAGGTCTTGCACTCCTTGGATCTTTCTGGGGATTTTCACACCAGGTGGAGCCGCCACCCCTCCTTCTCCTCCTCCTCCCCCTCCACCTCCTCCTCCCCATCCTCCTACTCCTCTTAACCCTCCTCCCGCCCGGAAACGGAAGTGACCGTGTTATGGATTCATGTAATCTGGCCAGGATGAAGATCTGGTTTTGGCAGGGGGTTCAAGTCTGTGTGCTTGTTGATACTCATTTCTCCCTCTCTAACCTCAGCCCACGCATCAGCTCTCCTCGTTTTCCCGCTCTGACGTCGATGGATAGCTCGCTGGGTCGCCGAGCAGCATCAGGCGCCGTGCCGATCAAGTCCGTCCTGCAGGCGCACTACAACGAGACCATCATGACCTAGCACTGGGGGCTCCCCCTGTTGGTGGCCCTGGCCCCTGCTGGGGCTCCTCTACTCCTTCCTGAGGAACAGCACCCCGGGACACAGCTCCACCTCCACGCCCCTGTGGGACCACAGCCACATCTGACCCCCAGACAGACGGACAGGCAGATGGATGGACAGACAGGAAGACAGATCGATGGACGTGTGGACATACAGACAGACAGACAGACAGATAGATAAATGGGCATGCATGGACAGATGGAGAGACAGACAGAGGGACAGAGGGAAGGACGGACAGACGGAGGGACAGATAGACATATGGACAAATGGACAGACAGACAACCAAATGGCTAGGTGGGCAAATGGACAGATGGCCATATGGACTAACATAATGCGGTGGCAGAGAGGACACACACACACACACACACACACACACACACACACACACACACACATATAGGAGCACATGAAAGGCTCTCACACAAACAACCACACATGCACGCACGCACGCACGCACGCACACACACACACACACACACACACACACACACACACACACACACACACACACACACACACACACACACTTGTATTACACACCTGGCCTGTATGATACAAGTGCCCTTAGTCTTTGAATAAAGTAATGCGGTAACTTAACAAAGAGGCTTTTTTAACAAAAAATAATTAATGTTTCAGTTCCCTTTCAGAACTGTACCAGAGATTTTATCAGAGGTTTTCCAGAAAACAGAAAATTAAGGGAAACTGAGGACACACTTTCATTAAACTAAATATGTAGTGCGCAATACTTCTGTTTTCTGAATAACACGTATGACGTGAGTTTGGTGGGATTGAATGATGACAAATATTGTGACGTGTAAACGAAAATAATAGAATTTACTCTTACAAACTAATCTAAATATATATTCATCGACCAACAAAATGAATGACACTATTAAACACTAAACACTATTAAACATGAACATAGACAATTTTGAGAGATCCGATGTTCAGATGACAGCAGTGATATTCAAACTGTGCCGTGGGGCACAAATGTTCTCCTCCACCACCACCATCAATGTTATCATCACCATCATCATCATCATCATCATCATCATCATCTCCTTTAGATTAGACCAAGATTTGTTGTTTTGCAAAAAAATACAATAATGCACACAGCGTTGGAGAACCAGCAGTCAAGCAGGGAAACGGTGGAGAGATTTTTTCGGTGTCATCTGAGGCTGCGCCGT
>NC_137205.1:9619746-9629746 GCF_960531495.2 Zeus faber
CTGTCCTCTGTTCCGGAGGGTTATCAGGATCTCGCCTAGGTGTTAAGCCAACACCACGCTGTGTCCCTGCCACCTCACCGTCCCTATGACTGTGCCATCGACCTTGTTTCTGGTTCCGCTCTCCCCAGCAGTTGGCTCTACAACCTCTCCCGAGCCAAGCGTGAGACGATGGAGGAGTACATCCAGGACTTCCTTACCACAGCTACAGTATCATTCGGCCTCATCCTCTTCGGTGGGTGCTGTATATTTCTTTGTTGGGAAGAAGAATGGAACCCTGAGGCCCTGCATTGATCTCCGTGGTCTGAATAACATCACCATTAAAAATAAATACCCTCTGCACTTCATTAGTTCTGCTTGTGTCCCACTCCATGTTGCCACCATTTCTCGAAACTAGATCTGCGCAACGCATACCACCTCATCCCCATCCGTGATGGGTACAAGTGGTAGACTGCTGTTGCAGTTCCGCCTGCCACATGCCACATGAGTGACATTGTCATGACAGGGGCTCCTCTCCTGCATGTGTATGGGGATGGGGGTTTTACCTGTTGCCTGGTGATTGGTCTAACGAGCAACAGGCGTACAGCCACACTGATCCTGGGCCCAATTACCTAGACCAAAGACAGGTTTGGCTGCTCAAACCACACCACCCCCACACCACAACGGCGTTTAACACTCCCCTTGGGCACTTTCAATAGTTGAATACATGATTAACTGGTTTGTTTTTGTTTACCTGGATGACATTTTGATTTTCTCCCAGTCCCCCTGAGAACATGAGCAACATGTGCGCCAGTTACTCCAACAACTCCTGGTAAACCGGTTATATGTCAAGCAGAGAAATGCGAGTTCCATGTCCCCACGGTGTTGTTCCTTGGGTACATCATTGCACAAGGTCAGGTGCAGATGGACCCCGCCAAGGTTGCCACTGTGTCAGAATGACCAGCACCCTCCAACCTGAAACAGCTGCTGCGGTTCCTGGGGTTTGCAAACTTTTACAGAAGGTTCATTTGGAACTACAGCCACATTGCAGCCCTGCTCACACCCCTCACCTCCACTGCCACCAGCCTGATCCTGCACTTCGATTCATCGTGGAGGTGGATGCCTCGGACACAGGGGTAGAAGCTGTTCTCTCACAATGGCCCTCGGCTGACAACAAGCTTCACCCCTCTGCCTCTTTCTGTCAGAGGCTCTCTCCCCAGCAGAGAAACTATGATGTTGGCAACAGGGAGTTTCTTGCCATTAAGCTTGCTCTTGAGGAGCGGTGTCACTGGTTGGAGGGAGCTGACCATCCTTTCATTGTATGGACAGACCATTAGAACCTCTAATACATTCAGTCAGGCAAGTGGCTGAATTCCCGTCAAGCCCGTTTTTTGGCTGGTTTAATTTTTCTCTGACCTACCATCCAGGCTCCCAGGACATCAAGCCCGGCGCCCTGTCCCGCCTGTACTACGTGGAGGAGACTTGTGCCAGCCCCGGATCCCATTCTGCTGCCCACCTGTTTCATCGCCCCTGTCATCTGGGAGATTGAGTCGCTTGTGAAGCAAGCCCAGAGGCAACAACCTGACCCAGGTAATGGTCTCCCAAATTGCCTGTTTGTTCCAGACTCTGTCCACTGCCAGGCTCTCCAGTGGGCTCATTCCAAACGTCTCACCTGCCACCCTGGTATCAACCGAATGCTCTAATTCATCCGTCATCAGTTATGGTGGCCTACTATGGATGCCGACACCAGGTCCTTAATCGCAGCCTGTGTGTGCCTGCAACAAGTCATCCACTAAACCCCTTTTCACCCCAATCCACTTTTCCAAAGCCGCCCATTTTCTTGCCCTGCCTAAACCTCCCTCAGCTAGGGAGACCACCGACCTGCTGGTGGCCCACGTCTTCCGCCTGCATGGCATCCCTCAGACATTGTGACAGACAGAGCCCCCCAGTTCATTGCTCAGGTCTGGAGGGCTTTCTGCAATGCACTGGGGTCCACCACTAGCCTGTCTTCGTGTACCATCTGCAGACCAATGGCCAGTCAGAGTGGGCCAACCAGGAGATGGAGGCCGCGCTCCTCTGCATTACCTCTGCCTTGAGAAGAATATGCACACAACTGCTTACCCAGTGCCTCCTCTGGTATGCCCCCCTTCCTTTGCTCTCTTGGGTACCAGCCTCCCCTGTTCCCTGCTCAGGAGGAGGATATTGCTGTCCCAACTGATCAGGGCCACATGCGTTGCTGTCGCAAGACCTGGAGACGTGCCCGTACTGCCCTGCTCCACGCCTTCACCAGATCCCAGAACCAGGCTAATCGCCGCAGCCACCTAAATTACGAACGTAGAAGGTCTGGCTCCTTGCTAAGGACCTTCCACTTACGGTGGTGTCCAAAAAACTGTCTCCCTGTTTTGCTGGTCCTTTTGAGATTGAGTCCCTTATCAACCCTTGTGCTGGACCACCCTGCCTATTCAGCCGGTAGCTGCTGGATGTGCACTGCCATGGTCGTGGCCTACAATACCTGGTGGACTGGGAGGGCTACGTTCCCAAAGAGCAAATCCTACGCAGCCAGATTTTGGATCTGTCTCTCATCCGGGAATTTTAATGTGAACATCCGACCGGTCCAAGATGGGCACCAGGTGACGCCAGTGAGGGGGGGGGGGGGGGTACTTTTACACCCTCCACTTCTGCCCCCTCTTCCACGTAGCATGCAGCCAGTCTCTCTCACTCTCCCTCTCACTTCCCTGTCTATGTCTGTGTGTGCGTATGTGTGGTGGGCGTGGCAGCATCTCTGGCTCACCTAACAACGTCATTCATCTCACCTGCTTTGCATACTCACTTACGGTCCATCAGTACATCCCCAGACATATTAACCTCAGCTTTTCATCTACTCATCGCCAGATCGTTGTTAGAACTACCACTTACTAACGCTCCGGTTCCCTGCATGCCTTCCCGTCTGCCTACATGCCTGCCTGCCTGCCTGTCTGCCTGTTCTACCTGACCTACCTACCCTGTCTGCTCTGCCTGCCCTACCTTCCCCACCTGCCTGCCTGTCCTGCCTGATCTACCTGCATTCCTGCTCGATCTTCCCTGCCTGCTGGGCTTGCCAATCTCTTACCCCTTTGATCCCTTCAATAAATCCCGGTTCTTATATATAGCACTATTCCTGTCTCTGTGTCTTGTGCTGGGGTTCACTAGCCTCAGCCGTAACACCCCCTAGAACTTTGAGACTATGACTTGGTGGTTAGGGTTTGGGTTAGGGGTTAGGGTTAGAAGTTCAACTTAAGTTCAGTTAATGCAAGCAACTCTTGGATACCAAATGGTCAAATACAATCATCAAAATACAAAAATTCCTATAGAATTAGAATGAGCTATTAAGACATACATGGAACATGGTTGATATTGTTGTCACCTACACCAATATCCCTTCAGGTTGCCATATCATATCAAGTCCCCATAATGTTTATCAATAATTGGTATGAAGCTTTAACTGGATTGGTTTGTGCGCTTTGTTGTGCTGTGTGTATTCCCAATGCATAAGCTCTTATGTTGCTTTCAAAACAAGAAGATCTCAGAATAAGTTTTGCATCAAAAACACCAAAGACAAGGAAGAATAGGGATTTGAGCCTGTGCCACATGCACAAAGAAACAAAAAAATGAACAAACTCAGGTCTGGGAGTCCTGCTGCTGATATTGTTGTTGTTACGCCTGTAGGATCAAAAAATAAAGCGCAAATATTGCTAGATACTTCAATGGCCATCTGGATAGAAGGTTTGGTTGGAGTGTCAGTGTCACACTATAGGGGGATTAACCCTTGGAGTGGGATAATCAGTACTCAAGAGATCCTGGATCACAGAGACTGTGCCCTGCTGCTCCAGTGAACCCAATAGTCCAACTAATCTCCATTCCGGCACTTAATGGCAACAGCACCCAGTCCATCTGTACGGTGCTATGTGTTAGCGATAGAGAGAATTAGTTTGAGAGACGCTGTATGGAAGGTGAAACTACAGATAGACAGATTGGTGAAAAACAGACATACAAATGAACAGTCTACGACAGTGACCTATGTCTAAACCCGGAAGAAACCTCAAATATACCATGACATAACATGGAATGAGATGACATTCGCATAACATAACATAACATTATCATAAAGGGCTGTCAATAGATTTAAAAAATGATCTACTTATTATTACACGATCTGTAATTAATTAAACAATTTAATCACAAACAATCGCATCTATCAATATTTTCTGGGAAAATCCCCCAAATTAAGAAATTTTAATTCAAAGACATTACATTAGTGTGGCAGAGGAGCCATCACAAAAGATGGCTTTAAATGTCAAAATATTGATTTATTTCAATATCTTAAGAAGTATTCAAAAATACACGTCTTTTTTCATTTAACAAAAGCCTATCAATACATCTTACTTCTCTTTCAGCCAGCTGCTGGGCCCTTAAGACATGATGTGGGCTGCGCTCAGTATAGCGCACGCATGCCCACTTTTGGGACCGCTGTCATTACGTCTACCCTAATCCCTAACAGGAGTATTGTTTCTGGTATTATTATGTTAAGTTAAATTGGCCTGTAAAAATATTACATTAATTATATTTCTATATTATCTTACTATCTTATCTTATCTTAATATTATATTTGTCTTCAGATCGTATTTTTAATGACTGGGAATAGTCACAATCATGCCTTGTAGGCAATGTTGTTTGGCCATTGGTCATATATCACTAATCTCCACTGCATTTACACACACCTGGTCTGCCCACTTGGTAAGAAACCTGTTTGCACGACAGGGATTTCCTTCCTTCCAAGGACGGATTATAGAGCTCTGGGAATTTGGACACTGCTAAAATCAGTTTCTCCTCCATATTGTACGGATATTTCCAGTTTGTTTCACCCCTTGTTTCGATTGGCCCAGCGGGAATTACTTCACTGTTCTACTCCTTGCACTACTTTGCTCTGCGCGACATAACATAGCATAAATGGAATGAAATGACACCCAAGTGGCATTTCAGGGGCCTTCGTCACAGAGACACAGAAGGCGGGGGGTTGTAAACACAAGTTTTACTGTGTAGAGTTGGCCAGTTGGAATTAGCCAGGAGCAGATAGACACGTCATGACAGGGCTCCAAACCTGAGTGTGTGTGGGGATGGCGGTTTTACCTGCTGCTCGTTAGACCGACCAATAAGCAACAGGTATGCAGCCACTCTGATCCCAGTTACCTAGATCCAGGTCAGGTGTGGCTGCTCAACCTAGACCATCCCCACACCACAATAACATTGTGTGGTGTGGGGCTGGTTTGGTTTGAGCAGCCACACCTGACTTGGGTCTCGGTAATTTGGCCCAGGATCACTGTGGCTGTACCCCTTTTGCGCGTTAGTGCAATCAACGAGCAACAGGTAAAACTCCCATCCCCACATACACACATAGCATACTGGAAGATCACCTAAAATAACACATGACATAACACAATACAATAAAATATACTGTAAAATAACAACACAACATAATATATAATGACATAACATGACATACCATATCATAACATAATGTGACATAACACAACATGATAGTAAAAACATCCCATGATGCACTTGGACACATCCTCAGTGATAGTACCAAGGATCAAAGGGTGTTTCAGGTCTTTCAACTTCAGACACCCTCACCCAGGCGACCCGACCGGGAGTGATTGGCCTGTGTCCAAGAAGCATTCATCTAAGGCTTGTCCCTTCTGACCCACAGCCATCTAGAGGCTTTCAAGATTCAAGATTCAAGATTCAAGAGGTTTATTCGTCACATACGTAAATATACATACTTTCATACATAGATGCAGTGAAATGTAATGCAATGCACCCGGTGATAACACACAATATGTCCTAGGAAAAATCTATTTCTAATAGACCAACTAACTGACTCCTAAAACGTAATACAGTAAGTTGAATACTTATAGAATAGAATAAAAATATATAGAATAAAATTAAATACAATAAAATAAAATGAAATAAAATGGAATAGATAAAGGGAATATGCTTATATATATGGAATAGGCAATTATGTATATACAGATATGTGCATTAAAGTTGCATGTGAATAAAGTGAGGTAGTGTTTGGGATAATACAGCACAGTATACAACAGTACGGCGCAGCAATACGGCATCATGAACAACCCTTAACAGTGACACAGTATGCGGAACAGTATGCTACATATAGTACAGTAAGGTAGTGGAGCCTAGTGTATGGCTCAGTTAGGACCCCTGGTGAGGTCAGCGTTGACAGTTCTAATGGCTTGCGGGAAAAAAACTCAGTCTCAGTCTCTCTGTTCTCGCTGTGTGACTGCGGAGGCGCTTGCCCAACTGCAGAAGCTGCAACAGTCCGTTGTTGGGGTGATGAGGATCCTTCATGATCCTGCGGGCTCTGCTGCTACACCTCCTGGTGTATAAGTCCTGCAGGGAGGGGAGGGTAGTTCCAGTGGTACGTTCAGCTGAACGCACCACCCTCTGCAGGGCCCGCCTGTCCTGAGCAGTACAGTTCCCAAACCAGGCAGTGATGTTGCCTGTCAGGATGTTCTCCACTGCTCCAGAGTAGAAGGACTTGAGGATCCTCACCGAAACCCGGAATTTCCTCAGCTGCCTGAGGTGGTAAAGAGGCTGCCTCGCCTTTCTCACCAGAGTGTCTGTTTGTAAAGTTTATGTTAAGTCCTCTGTGATGTGGACTCCCAGGTGCTTGAAGCTGCTCACCTTGTCAACAGAAGTCCCATTTATCACCAAGGGCGTGTGCGTCCTCGATTGTGATCCTCGCCTAAAGTCCACAATCAGCTCCTTAGTTTTGCTGAGGTTCAGGTGGAGGCTGTTGTCCTGGCACCAGAGTGACAGGTCAGCCACCTCCTCGCGGTAGGCCTTCTCATCGCAGTCGGTGATCAGGCCCACGACAACGGTGTCGTCAGCAAACTTGATGATGGTGTTGGAGCTGGACCTGGCCACACAGTCATGTGTGTACAGGGAGTACAGTAGGGGGCTGAGGAGGCAACCATGGAGGGATCCTGTATTCGGGGTGAGGGAGCTTGACATGTGCTTCCCCACCCTAACCAACTGGGGGTGGGCTGTGAGGAAGTCCAGGATCCAGGCACACAGAGGAGCATTCAGTCCGAGCTCCTTCAGCTTGACAGCCAGTCTGGTGGGGACTATGGTGTTGAAAGCTGAACTGTAATCGATGAACAGCATTCCTGGGAGACCGCGTCATCCATGGATCTGTTCTGCCGGTAAACGAACTGCAACGGGTCCAAGGTGCGGGGGACGGAAGCGCAGATATAATCCTTGATCAGCCTCTCGAAACACTTCATGACCACCGAGGTGAGGGCCACCGGATGGTAGTCATTCAGGCAGGCAGGAGAGGCGATCTTCGGGACAGGAACGGCGGTGGACCTCTTGAAGCAGGACGGGACCACTGATTCGGCCAGGGAGATGTTGAATATTGTAGTGAACACCGGAGCTAGCTGGTTAGCACAGGTCTTCAGTTCTTGCCCAGATATGCCATCTGGGCCCGCATCTTTCCTGGTGTTCACCCGCATCAGAGCGTTCCTGACCTTGTGCTCGGACACCGAGAGTGCGCGCTCATCCCCAGCGGTGTAACTCCAATTAGCCGGCGAGCTAGTGGTGCCATTGCCAGACTCAAACCGCGCATAAAAGGAGTTCAGTTCGTTGGCTAGGGGGGCATCCACACTCGTGGCTGGGGAGGAGCCGCTTTTGTAGTTTGTCATTGTCCACAGCCCCTCCCACAAGCGTCTTGTGTCCCCCCGCTCCATCTTTAGCTCCACAGTCTCTCTGTACGCCCGTTAAGCGTCCTTCACCGCCCTCCCTTTGTAATTGTCCAAATTTCCGGATACAAGACCGTCGTTGTAAGCGGCCGTGCGAGCATTCAGAGCGCAGCGGATGGTTTTATCACCCCAAGGTTTCTGGTTTGGAAATATCCGAACTTTCACCATGGGAACAATGTTGTCTGCTAGCACAGCTACAAAACTCACTGCCACCTCCGTAAACTCGCTGACGTCACTTGAACTTGATTGACACATGTCCCAGTCTACGGCAGCCTCTGATTGTTCCGTCCACCGCTTCACTTCCCTCATCACCACCAGTTCTTGCGCGATCAGAGGCCTGTAAACGGGAACCAGCGAGATCATGGCGTGGTCAGATTTCCCGAAAGCAGGGAGCGAGACGGTCTTGTATCCGTTCTTGTAAGGTGTGTAGCAATGGTCCAAAGTTCTATCTCCCCTGGTGGCACACGTGATGTGTTGGTGGAAATTAGGCAGATCTTTTTTAAGGGTGGCCCTGTTAAAATCCCCAGTCACCACCACAGCCGCGTCAGGATGTTTGTTTTGAAATCCACACAACACATCGTACAGGACTGACAGTGCTGTGTCGATGTCCGCTTGCGGTGGGATATAAACGGCTGTGATGACACCTACGGAGGTGACGGCTAATCCTCCTCTCAAAGCCCTCGACTGTTGACAGTGGGAATTCATACACCAGCAGAGGCCACAGTATCCTAGGTAGGATGCCATGCTGGTATATCCAGGCTTTGAATTTCCCCGGTAGTCCTGATCTGTCAACAGTTTTCAGCCATCCCACTAGTTCTTGGTTGGTTGCTCTGATGAAGGCAGCGTCCTTCAGGGAGCAGTTAAAGATTTTCCCAAGGCTCTTTATGGGTTTTTCTGTAACTGATGGAATCTGGATACCGCTGAGGGAGAAACGGAACCGGTCGGTAACCTTCCCTCTCTTCAGCACCAGGAATTCCCCTGGAATTCCACCCTTCTGCACAGAAGTGTCGATGTAATGATTCTTCAGGAGGTACTCTGTCAGGCGTTTGGAGATGATACTGAAAAATATCTTCCCTTCCATGCAGAGCAGTGAGATGGTCCTAAGCTGCTCGATGTTAGTAGAGTTCTCCTCCTTTGGAACCCATGCTCCCTCTGCAAATCTCCATTATTGGGCTACCTTCCCCCTCCTCCAGATCACCCTCACCCACATGACATGTCATGACATAACACAAATTGACATAAAACAACAAAACACAATAAGAAAAGCTCACCTCACATCGCATCGCATAACATCACACAACATCATAACGTAACGTAATGTAACGTAACGTAACGTAACATAACGTAACGTAACGTAACGTAACGTAACATAACATAACATAACATAACATAACAAAATGAAATAACATGACATAGCATGGCATGCCCTATAGTACTCCACCTTACCTTACCCAATCTTAATAAATGTTTTCATCAAACAAGACACAATGACAATGAAATGTATTTAGCCGCCAAGATGGGATCAACTGCGATGGGAGCAACATGGGGATGTTATGTTTTACATCTGACAGAGGAAGGTGTAAAGATAGCTAGAGATAAAAGTTAAAAGTAAGCAAAACCAGTGAGCGACACCTCAAAAGAGAGAGCGAGCGAGAGAGAAAGAGCGGGACCGAGAGAGAGAGAGAGAGAGAGAGAGAGAGAGCGAGAGAGAGATAGCTCAGGATTGAGTGGATTACAGCTCTCAGAATAGATGGCATCTGGTGGCCTCAACTGCACAAAGAGCAGTTGGCACAGTGTTTGTGTGTGTGTGTGTGTGTGTGTGTGTGTGAAAGTAAGAGAGGAAGAGAGAGAGAGGGCAGTTGAGAGGTTAAGAGTGATTATGACCACCATCAGAATGTACATTAGAGATTGGATGTGTTTGCGTTTGCTGTCTTGATTCATGCACAAGAGCTTATATGTGTGTGTCTATATGTGAGTGCATACACACTAGTCTGTGTGTGTGTGTCTGTGTATGCTTGTTTGTGTATAGTGCCATGGTAAAGCGATTGCTAATCCTCATCCACAAATGAATGAAGATGTTGAGGGTGGACAAACCATTAGTGCCCCTTTGTGTGTGTGTGTGTGTGTGTGTGTGTGTGTGTGTGTGTGTGTGTGTGTGTGTGTGTGTGTAATCTGAGAATAAGGGTGGTGGGGGGAGGGGGGTAGAG
>NC_137205.1:9634746-9704746 GCF_960531495.2 Zeus faber
GTGAGCTTTTCAATTCCAAGGGAGTAGCTGATGAACACCCCAAATCTTTAGAGGGCATTGTCCCTCTACAGTACGGCCGGATTTTGTCAAACTGGTAGACTTTACGTGTATTTGAAGTCAGTATGTCACAATTTCTTATACATGTAAACATATATGGTTTTTTTTTTCCAGACAGTAGCTTTATCTTAGAAGCTCAGTGTACCACGGAGGCTGTAATCACGGAGTTCTAACCACCGAGGTTACGTAAATCATGTCAATAGGAGCGAGTCATCAAAGCCCGCGCCGATCGATCTTGGTCAGGTTGTCTAATTGGGTTTCTCCGCGACAGGTTCTTTGGAGACCGACGAGCAAAGCCCCAGATCGGAGGCAAAATGAACCGCTCGCAACGCGCTCCGGAGGCGCAGACACAGGGTGGGGGTGGGGAGTCGAGAAGGAGAGACAGGGGTGCACGGGGCAGCAGCCAGAAACACACAACATACTGTACCTATTTTACTTTTGTTCTCTAGGTTTTTAATATATTTCTTATTTAAATTCTGCTTTTATTTGGGTTCTTTTTTTTTTTTTTTTACAGTGATCGAGAATTGAATAAAAAAATGTATAATCCTGCCTGTGCATGGTCTTGCGCCATTTTCGGTGTCAAGTCTCACGTGTGCTGTCTCATATGTTTAATAGTATATGTTATACATTTACTTTTACGTTTATGTGTCATGTATATGTGTTAAAATATTTACCATATTATATTTATGGACTTTCATTTTTTTTTTCTTTCATTGAGATAAGACTGTCCACTGTCTCTACCACACCCACACCCACACCCACACCCACACACACATCCATTAATGTGATCAAAGGACAACAAACACACATGGACAGAAGACACAAAGTAGCACCTGCATTCTTCCACAGTTTTGAACACACCCCTAGACGTAAACACATGCATGCACGCATGAACGCACACACACACACACACACACACACACACACACACACACACACAATAAAAAAACCAGCATAGCAGGTATGCAAAGTGTTTTTCTTCACTTTGCGCCGCAAATAATGTGCATGAGCACACGCAAAATGTCCCTGGCCTCCCACAGGGAGCCGGTGTCCTCCAGCGACCTGAGGGAGAGCGGGTCGTACCACCTCATTAAAGACAAGGGGGTCCCTGCACAGGGCGCTATAATTATGCTGATTACACAAGGAGTGCCACTCTCCCCGCCCAGACACACACACACACACACACACACACACACACACACACACACACACACACACACACACACACACACACACACACACACACACACACACACACACACACACACACAGGTATAAGTGGTTTATGGGGACATGTAGAAAAAAAAGTAAAACTGGATTAGTTGGCGTTGTGTCGATTTCAAACAGCTCTATGCAATGTTGGAATCATAAGAGTCAATTAGGGGATCGGCATATAAGATTTTTATTTTAATTTTAAAACAGCATTAAAGCCTTTTTGGATTATGAGGACATTAAATGTGTCCTGACAATCCCAATGTCCTCTTCATGCGTGTGTTCAGGTAAGTTGTCCTTTAAAACCACAGATTCAGGTATAAGTGGTTTATGGGGACAGCTAGAAAAGACGAATCAGAATGATGTCGATTTAAAAGCGCAAAATAAAAAGCTTTAATCATGAGGGTAAACGTGGAGATGCATATAACATTGTTACATTTTTTAATGCAGCAAGCCTTTTCGTGTTGAAGAGGACATAAAATGTGTTCTGACGAACACAATGTCCTCTTAAGGATGGTGTGTGTTCAGATACAGACCTGCCAACCATGGGAAAATATTTTGAGTACCACAACAGTGTAACAGGTCGTCTCCGTGCCATTTGAGTTACCGCAGCTAAATGACTCCATCAGTTATTCACACCGTGGCCGTCTTGTAACAAGGCTAATTACATTGGATGGGCGCTACTACGGCTAACTACATACAGTACACTAATTAATGTCATTAGGATATACCCCTTGAAATGCATCATCTTGTAAAGTTACTGAACATGTTTATCAACTAGAGACGCACCAATTGCAATTTTCTTGGCCATTGAAATCTGACCTGCTAATTTTTATTTTGGCCGATTCTGGTTTCCATTCAACTGTATGTTCATAATAAAACATTGACTATTACATTTATTTTAAACTGCCGTGCAATCATTTTGAGTTTATATGTATGATCGGGGAAATAAAATGTTCTTATAATTTGGTGTCATTGGGTATATCTGCTGTACGTCAATGACAAATACATCATGTGACCTGATCACACTCACCTGGTAGGACAGCTGCACCGACAGACTACACTGCAATTTTTATTTACACAATGCAATCTACCACAATAGTGAGAATGCTGATTTTGACACTGTGTGTTTATTATTGTTCATTATTCACTGTAGAACAATAATAGAACATGGAACAGTCACTGAGTTCCAATAAAATAGAAACTGGGACTGTCACCAAGTTTCAGTATAATTCAACCTATAACTGGACACAATATATAACTAACATGGAAATGTCCAGTTCAAACTTCAAATTAAAGTCTTTTTCACTTTTGAGTGCAATTATACCTTTCTATTATACCCCTTTCCCACTGCACCAAAAACCCGGTTACACCCATTAACATCCGTCATTTGTCACCAGCAGGAAAGGAAAAAACCTGGGTCTCAGTCCTGGGTCAAATGACCCTGCAATAGACCCCCCCCGGTCTATTTCAGGGTCTATTGCAGGGTCTATTGATCGGCTCCACCTCCGATCGGTTTATCTGCAAATTTTGGCCCCTTTACCTGGGCAATGCGATGCCCGTTGAAATTCTGGACGCTGGCACGTAAATAGGAACAGGATACACAAGAATATCTGTGTATCATTCCATCATTTCATATCCCATTTACAATCCAAAATCAAAATCAGAAGCTATTGACTTTTTTCTGCATCGGGGCCCGTGAAATGTTGTTGAGTGTTGGGATCGCATTCTGGGGAGCACAGCAGGGAACCCCCACACTCCCTGCCGGGCTCCGTCGCCCAAAACCAATCCCTGCCCCCGCTGCCGAAGGACCGGAGCACGCACCGGTAATGTTGGGTCGTTCATGAACGATTTTACAGTTTTATGTCGTTGTTTGTTTCAGTTGCTGTCTCCTCTACTGTTTTGTACCCAGTCACACTGAAACCCTTTTGCGACGTGTTTGTGACGAGAAAACAGCAATTCTCCTCGCTTGGTGTGAAACCGGCATTATATTTATATGGTACTTGCCATTCCAAAATAAATTGCAATCATTGCACAAAAAAAGGTAATAATAAATAGTGAATAAATTACTGACTCTTCTCACTCTCATTCACTGGAACTCACCGTGCATTAAACCAACTGAATTAAATAGAGCGACTCGTTTTACTGAGTGACTCGCGAGTCTCAAAAAAGAGTTGAACTTTTTAATACCGCTCTAGCGGTATTAAAAAGAGCCGACGCTCCGCTGCAGTGACAGAGATAGAAACGCAGCCTTTACAATTTAGAATCTTGTCAGGCGATAAAATATTTATTCAACTCTTAGTTTACCTTGAAGTACCTCCTAACAGCCGACATTATATTTCTTTTGTTCTTTTTTTAGAACGTCAACTATGTTACATTACGTTGTCATCGGGTTTGAGTATCGGAGCATTTTTACCAGTACAGTCTTCTTACTAGTTATCCTTCCTCCAGCACCCCTGTGTCCTCTATGTCTCACAAGGAGAATATTTGATTATTAGTTTCATTTCTCACCTGCTTCCTGTTTCAAGATTCAAGAGGTGTATTTGTCACATACATACGTTCATACATATATGCAGTGAAATGTCTTTGCAACACACCCGGAATTTATGCACAATAGTTACTAAACCAAACATAATAGCTAACATAATTCCTGCCCAGGTAACTAACTGAAACAAATTGAATCCTAAAACTTAATGCAGTTGGTGAATAGAATAATAGAAATAAAATAAAATTAAAATAAAATAATGTTGTCTGTGTGTGTGTGTGTGTGTGTGTGTGTGTGTGTGTGTGTGTGTGTGTGTGTGTGTGTGTGTGTGTGTGTGTGTGTGTGTCTGCGTCCCTGCCCCCCGGTCTTATTCTCTTCCTCGTCAAACGTCTTTGCCTGTTTTAATTATTCTACAACTTGCCAGAACGTGTCCCTCACTTCAAGCTATACCCATGGCGCGTTTCATCTATTTATATCCAAACTCGGGAGAAATATAGTCCAAATTTCTGCCTATACGGATGTTGAGTATTCTGATACATGTATAGGCCTAACGCTATTATTCTCATCTGGGCAGATTCTATGCTATATAAATCTCATTTATGCGTATAGTTATTCCTGTGTAGAAAAACAAAGCTTATAAGAAACAAAAATGTAATTTCTTCGAGGTTGAGATTTCGACAAGGGTAGTTCTGCTTCAAATCTTGCACATGACTATGTACGGTGAAGTGCAGCTGTTTGATGTACCCACATAAAAAGGTCATGTTTGATTGACACAGAGTCAAACTCCTTTGGTCTTTTTGCGTTGGGACTCCCAAGTGGAGGTTGGGGTTGGAGCCCGCTACTCACTCGGTGACTGTTTTGGAGGACTTTTCCCTCTTGAAGGCCAGCTGATACTTGAGGCTCTCCACCTCCTTTTTCATCTGCGGAAGGTCCATCTCGTCCATGGCTGCGGCTCAGTGTAGGACTCTTCTACCTATTGATTGAGAGAGAGAGAGAGAGAGAGGGAGAGAGAAATAGAAGATGATGAACTCGTTCAATTGTTTCCCTGCGTTGGCAGACTGGCTCTGCAAAAGAAGTGCAACCTTACTGTATAGTCACTTCGGCAAAATGGGGAGTTTTCGTGGGCCTGAGAACGAGGGGGGGCGAGCTGAGTTCTATTCATGTTCACCCTACAAAACTCAAATTCTCAAGTTTTTTTTAAGTTTATAAGGTTTCAGATATCATTGCGAGAGAGGATTCCACTTACAGTATAAAGCTGATATTAAGGTCGCAGGTCAGCGTAGAGCGCTAATATCTCCAGCTCACGTGGATCCAAACTGATTTTGCAAAACCAACTGTGGTGTGGGGATGGCGTGGTTTGAGCAGCCACACCTGTCCTGGGCCCTATTTCCGAGACCCAGGACAGGTGTGGCTGCTCAAACCGCGCCATCCCCACACCACACCAACTTCCGACCTCTTCAGCTGGAAAAAGCTGCAACGCCTTGCCACAGTGAACCTTCTTGATGCATATGGATCGATTTGATATTGATTTTCATATGAAACTGTGGACAAGGGGGATCGGTGGGATTGCATATTAGTTGGGAGCCTGCCCGCTATCATCTCGCAGAAATATGGCCAAAACTTCTATTCTTTTTCCCTAAAACGCTTTTTTGGCAGGTGCAGCTCATCCTTTACCCTGTCTAACTTACGGACCCAGGCTGAAGAAGACTGGAGTGTTTACTCGAGCATCGCATTTATTAATTTGCTCCCCTTCTGTAGGCTGCAGCAGGTGCAATGCGCAGAAGGACGCTGCGCGCAAATCCTGGGGGTCGGCAACGGAAACTGTGGTTTTTCTCTTTTTATTCTTGCGAGGTTAGCCATTAGAGTGATTAAAAAAAATCCATTCTAAAATTCTAAAACAGTCTTTCATCCTCTACAATTGTACAATTGTACTTGAACTTGAACTTGTACTTGAACAAGTTCAATGTCCATTTCTGGATTTAATGCAGCGTTATGCTGTGTGGAAGGGGTAGTTATTCAGTGTCTTGAGAGTACAATATTTAGCAAGTAAAGGTATTCTACTTGAGCAGAAACTTGAAATATTTTTTTAAGTGATAATGCATAATTTGAAATGTAGTGTAATTTGATTCTGCCCCACTGCAAGAGGAAGTGATCAGGGCCATTATGACGAAGAGCTTCACTTCAGGACAACCCTTAAGAGGCTCATGCACTTGGACGACTCGTATCCATTTCGGCCGCACTGCATTTTAAACTGGAATATTATTATTACCGTGGAAAGCTGATAAAATTGTGCTCTCGCGGCATCGTAAGGTATTTTGTTCAAGGACAGAGGGAGTGGCGCCCCTGGAGGGCTTTGAGTTCGACACAGGAGCAGCTAACCTCTAACTAACTAACTAACTAACTAACGAACTAACTCAGCAAAGATTTAACCATAATTTAACATGAGGCTCAACGACATCCCTTGGGTTCTATGTCAAACAGGCACCACATACCCAACCTTTCTCAAATTCCTGTTCAGGATTCATGAAAGGTGCCACGTCCCTTCATTTTGGACGTACCAAATGCGTACCAGCTGACAAATGCTAATTCTAAACTGCCTGTTCAATATTGATCTGCGTGCAGAGGTCGACGCCCTGTCAACACCCATAAAGGGCCTGCAGACTTATGGTTTGTGTGCAAATAAGACCTGGGAATAGAGAAGAGAAGAGAATCACTCTCATTACGTTATCCGGTAACTGCCGGTTTTTGACCGGAAAAATCGGTGCCACATATGCCACATACAAGTCCGACATATTGATCGATCATTTTGATAAAACATTACGCAGATCTGTTTGTTTCCGCATTCAGCGAGTTGCAATGGAAAGCCAATCAGCTGGACGATCTAAAGCTGACCGTTCACCTCAAACCAATCACGTTTGTCGATATAGAAATAAGCCCCGCCCCCTCCCTCGTGGACAGGTTGTGCTTGGAAACACACGGAGCGGAGACGGCGGCCGCGTCGGAGAAGCAGATGATGATGTATCGTTGACAACACACACATCACATACAACACATACATCAATAGTTTGGCGTTTTTTGGGATATTTAAGTTCCGACCCAAAGCAGACGGTAAATATCCATTGTGTAAAATATGTTGACAAGACGGACGACACCACAAAATGTATTGTTTATTTAGTTCTACTTGTCGTATTGTTTATGGGGGGGATTTTATCAAAATTGTATTTAAGTGAAATGTTAATTAAAGCAGCTACACTTGTTATTTACTGTTCATGAACAGAAGTAATTTCATTTCAAATCATAATATGTGTAATATTTATTTATTTATTTATTTATTTATAAAACTGCCTTAACTGACAGGACTTCTTTTATTTTTAATATTCAATAAAAAATATTATAAATGTACATGCCTTCATGATGTCATTCTGTAGATAGCCTGCTTATCAATTGTTTTTAAGATCAATAAACACAGATAATATTTGACCGGAATCCCTCCCATTTGTATGGGAAATTGAAATCTTCCACCAAGACGTTGTAGCGGTTGCTGGTGGTTACGCCGGGTTGCCAGTCAAAGTCTTGGTCTGACAATTTATAATTCATAAGGGGGCAGAACCCTAAAAAGGACCTGATATCACAACCAGAGCCTTAACTAGTGATGGCACACCATTTAACATACACAAACAAGCAAATTAGAAAACACACAACACAGCCACATTCAATAAACTCATAGTGTATTTCCTGACAGTTCCTGCCATGGGCTGACATCCTGGGGAACGAGTCTTTATAAAGTACAATACTCTCCCGGGAATCCCAGAGTTACCTCCTTCACTCCAGTGGGGGACAAGGCGACCAGTCCCCAGGGCCATCGGTCTGGGAGTGGATGGCCAGGGCGATGGATGAAAGGAGTCAGGTGGATGGTGAAGGAGGGATGATGGACTCTTCCAGCAGACTAAAACGTGCTGCCAGGGATTGGGGGACGATCGGTGGAGTCTCAAGACCAGGGGTGCCCACACATTTTCGGCCTGCGAGCGACTTTTAAATGACCAGGTCAAAATTATCTACCTGCATTAAAAAATGGGTATAAATACTGAGTATACTACCGGGAGCAGCCAAAATAATAATAAGAAGAAGATACTGAGTATACTTTGTATATACAATATATGTTGTCGTACCTTGCATCACTGCATGAACCCTTACAATACACCCTCACAATACAATAAAATACATTTATTGTCACAACCTTACTCTGATGACTTGCACTGAATGGAGTCGGCCAGGGTGGCATAGTCTGGACAGTAGCTGCTGGTAGCCAGCCTCAAGCAGCTTCCAAATGGTCATCAGTCATGGTGGAACGGTATTTGGACTTTAAAATCTTCATGTGTGAAAAGGCTGACTTGCATAAATAAGTAGAGCCGAATAATGCAGTCAAGGAGGAAGCACATTTCCTCATGTTTAGGTACTTTCCCTCTGTGAGTAAGTTCCAAAACTGTCCATGAGCCTTGGACTGAATGTCAGCCTGTAGTGTCAACATCTCATCCTCCACTGCAGACGAGTTCAGGGGAGAGAGTGTTGCAATTTTTGATGCGAGAAAATCTACCTCAACATCTTCCCTCAAGGGGCAGCACATAAATGTAGCGATTGACTCGAGTCCAGCAAAGTCTTGAAACCCTTTGTCAAAGTGTGACAGACTCAATCTGCTCTGTGTAGCGCGCACTGTCAAGTTGCGTACACGCCTTCCCTTGGGTCTCCAGCTTTGATGCGAGGTTTTGAAAGTTCCCCAAATCATGGCGCTGCAGTTGTATTTTTTGTTTGAAAGGCATTAACTGAACTGATCATATTGACCACGCTTTTGTCTTTCCCTTGCAGCTGTAAATTAAGCTCATTCAACATGTTGGTCAGATCAGTTAAAAATGCCAAGTCTAGCAGCCACTGATCGTTAAGTTGCTTGTATTCTGCATTTTTACTGACAAGGAGAAACTCCTTTATCTTCGGACAGAGCTCTCGAAATCTCTGCAGGAATTTCCTCCTACTAAGCCATATCACGTCAGTGTGTAGCAAGAGGTCAGAGTAGTTGCAGTCAGCCTACTCCAGATGTGCACAGAACAGCCGTCTTTGAAGAGATCTCGCTCGAATAGAAAAGGCGATTTTCGTTGCCACATCCATTATCTCTTTCATGTTTACATTTTTGCACATAATGCTTGATGGTGTATTATGCAGTGGTAGTTAAGGAAGTCAGGGAAGCCTCCTCCTCCCTGCACTTGGTAATAAATTCATTGAAGCGGCCCACCATTGCAGGCGCACCGTCCGTGGTGATTGACATCAATTTACACACCTGAGGCTGGGTTTTGTCGATAAAGTTTTGGAAAGACTGAAAAATGTCCTCTCCCCGCGTGTGTTCTATCGTGGGCAGTATTATTAACAGCTCCTCTTTTGCAGTCATATCTGTAAACACCATCCGAATAAAAATGCACAATTGTGCTGAATCACTTATGTCCGTAAACTCGTCTACTTGCAATGGGAAACACTCACGGTCCACGATGTCCTTCCAAAGCTGCTGTGTCAAATCATCGCCCCTTACTTCACAGCGCCGTGTAGCTGTAATTCTTGATAGCTGAAGAGCTTTGATTGAAGATAATATTTCTGGTTTATTTTTAAAGCCCCGAAACAACGAGTCAGCTGCCTCAACGAAGGCCTCTTTTACCATCTCTCCGTCCTGAAAGGACTTCTTAGGCTTAATGATGGCGTGACTCAGCCGGAACGATGCTTCGGTGGCTGCCTTTGCTTTTGGATTCGGCTGTGTGAAAAATGACTGCTGTCCGATCAACTGCGATTTCCATTCAGTCACCCTTCTCTTTCTCAGCTCGCTCTTCGGAGGGAAATCGGTGTCGCATTTTTTATGAACAGTTCGAAAGTGCCTTTCCACATTTCCCTTTTTCGGAATAGCAACGGTAGATTGACAGATCAGACAAACGCACTTTGAGTATGACATGGTGAAAAAAAAGTCCCCCTCCCATTCCAGTGGTAAGCTTTTGGTTTCTTCGTTGGTCCGGCTCCCCCACTCATTTTTTATATTCCTTCTTTAGCAGGTATAAATTGGAAGGCTAACTAGGTCACTAAGCTCGCTAAAGTTTTGCAGTAGCTCACGCGTTTTCTACGTGGTGACCCGTGTGTTAGAAGAGAGGAGATCTAAGCAGTTGTGATTGTAACCCAATGAACAAAGTTTTAAGCAACATTAGGCTGGCCGCCCTGTACGTCAATCAAATGGCAAATGCCAAATGGAGGATAGATGATAGGCTAACATCTAAAAAAATTCTATGATTGGCACGCAATCTCCCCGCACTATCTTCGCGATTGACCGGTCGATCCTGATCGACCTATTGGGCACCCCTGCTCCAGACGGATCCTCTTCCAAGTGTGTCTGCTCCGCTGGAGCTCGCGCCATACGACCATTTAAACACCCCTACTTCTGCATAGGGGCGTTCCATGTGACGTAGGGGACTGCCGCCTTAAAGGCACAGAGCACCACAACGTTAGCAGCAAATCCTTTAACTGTGAGGTGGGGCCCCCAAGGATCAGACTTGTCTTTTGGACCCTAACCTGAGCCATCCACATGAGGTCGAAGAAAACGTGATTCATCACACCAGGCCACCTTCTTCTGTTGCTCCATGGTCCAGTTCTGAAGCTCACATGCCCGTTGTAGGCGCTTTCAGCTGTGGTATAATATTTCATACAATTTCATAGATCAAACAAATGCTTGGGGGGCCGTAGAAGCCGGCTCTTTTCAATGAGCCAGATCATCCGGCTCACTAAAAAGAGACAAACCTTTCAACACTAAAATAAGTGCGTCTCTTCTCCTCTGCCCACCACGTCCGTGTCCGCTCTGTACATTCTTCTCTAATCAAACTTTTTCTACTGTTCATATCACAGCATTATGTTCCGTTTAACATTATGATCTTATCTTGGATATCACAGTCCAAATCATATCCATCACGTGAACTACTCTTATGGGGCACGTACCCGTGCTTACCGGCACTTCTCACAAGCTGCCGGTCTCTGTTTTGCCCTCTCGAGTGGACATATTATAACATATATCATATTTTGTTGAATCATGGCACACCTTTTTTTTTAATCATTAGAAAGTACACGCTGCGCTCTAGCTGAGCTCCGGCTTCCGCGGCTCGGGCTTTGCCCCTCCCACCCACCCCCAGGCAGTTAAACTGTGTTTCACTATGATGGTCTCATTTTGCAATTGAGTCACGGTTCACATGCGAGACGAACCGTGGGGGGCGATATATGGATCAACTACGATCCACTACTCCACTTGTGTGTTCTGACACCTTTCTATCATATCCTGCATTAACTTTTTCAACAATTTGTGCTACAGTGGCTCTTCTGTGGGTTCGGACCAGACGGGTTAGACTTCGCTCCCCACGTGCATCAATGAGACCATGGGTGCCCATGACCCTATCGCCAGTTCACCCGTTGTCCTTCCTTGGACCACCTTTAGTAGGTACTAACCACTGCATACTAGGAAAACCCCCAAGACCTGCTGTTTTGGACGATGCTCTGACGCAGCCATCTACCCACCACAATTTGGCCCTTGTCAAAGTGGCTCAGATCCTTACGCTTGCCCATTTTTCCTGCTTCCAACACATCAACTTCAAGAACTGACTGTTTACTTGCTGCCTCATACATCCCACCCCTTGACAGGTGCCATTGGAACGAGATGAGCAATGTTATTCACTTCACCTGTCAGTGGTTTTAATGTTGTGGCTGATTGGTGTGTATACACTTACATATTTAAAAGAAAAACAAAGATTGTTTCTGACTTTTCCACCACTATGTTGGTGGAAATGTTCCAAGGCAACTTCAAACCTGACTGTAAATCACTTTGTAAGGAGTAATAGTCCTTTTTTAATGCATTTTTAATGCTATTAGGCTTATATTGATAAGTTATTTATGCTCAATCAGACATCCAAACAAGTCAATGTCTCCATCTCCTCATGAAGTGCATCTGAAAATTAAACTGTGCTCTGTTCTATTTCTAGATTTGTTCTCCTTCCTTGTGTGCTTCCCTGGGCCGCCTTCTCTCTCTCTCTCTCTCTCTCTCTCTCCCTCTCTACACCCACTCTCCTTGTCCACTCCATCCACTCAATATTACATCCCTCCTTATCCCTCCTCGTGTGCATCTACATTTGTGTGGGCGGCCACGTACATTTGATCATATCCGTCTGAGTGTGTGTGTGTGTGTGTGTGCCCCCGTGCGCGCCTGTGTGTGACTAAGTGAGCCATTGGAGGATTCGACGAGCCATGAGCTGGTCTGCGACCAAATTTGACAATCTCCTCGAAGTGCCTCTCTCTCCGCGGGAGCAACGGACGCCATTCTTTAGGAAGACAAAATACCAAAACACCACCGACCTGCCGCGAGTTTCATCGCATTTTGATTTTGGATGTCGTTCAAAGCCGTAATGCTGCTAAATAACTACAATATTACTGTGACAACATGTTAGAGTTCATGTTGAATTGTGCTGCGGCTGAATATAATTGGTTCTGATTTGCCAGGAAGGGAGCATGAATCACTCCTGGGCGACAGCGTGTTTATTGCTGTCCTGCTATTAGGAGAGTTGAGTGAGCGAGGGGCCGAGGGCATTGACGCGTAAGACGCACAGTGGTTCCTTGAATATTTCTCTTTATAAAAACACCCCCTGGTGCTGCTACTATCATCATGTGACCCTTCTCTCTTTGTACAACTTGCGAGCCATGGACGAAACCCTCAAATTACTTTCATGATTAATACAGTGAGTGAGATTTGACTTTTTCTTTCTTTCGGTCTTTATTGCATATGTGTCTTCTGCGTCCCCATTTTCCAAGGAACATTTACATTGATACACAGTATATTATATATAAACCTGCTGTATCTATTTTGGATGTATCTATCGGCGTTTTCAGACAAAACTGTTCTGGGGATTTCCTGAGGGGAAGTAGGAAGTGGGGAGGTTCCCCCACAACTAGATTCCTTCAAGGGCAATTTTTTTCTGGGTGCATTGGCGCTGCACTGGAACTTTGAAGTGACGTCAGCCAATGGGGTTTCAGCGCCACTTCCGTGTTCCGTGTTGTACTTACTTCGTAACTTTCATGGATTTCACCTTATCAGTCCACCATAATCTGTTTCTGAACAAATTGTTTGTGTAAATTGTGAAATTGTAAATTGTGTGTCAATAAAGCTTTACACAGGTTTTTTAAATATGCCGGTTGCCGGTGCTGCATTGGCTCATGTGTTCGACCAATCACCCTGGACTTACGCCACTGAAGGTTCCTCTTGCGCCGGAAAGTCCCTGCCCTGGAGTAGGAGCTAAAAAACTACGTTCTAAAAACTACGGTAGTTCCTACTTCCTGCAGTGCGGACACAAAAAAAGGGACGGTTCCTCCAAAAGTTCTGAGAACTCTGAAAAAGTTCTGAGAACTCTGAAAAAGTTCTGAGAACTCTGAAAAAGTTCCTGTGGTGCGAAAACGCGTTATTATTCCATACACTGTTTCTACTTCTAGTTTATTCTATTTACAAAATACAAACACATACTTATATATATATAAATACAATTTTTTATTTATTTAATTAACTACATTAACTATCTATTAACTATTTTTTATTTAATTAACAATCCATGTATCTCTCTCTCTCTCTATATATATATATATAGATATACACTGTATATACATATATAAACTAAATATATAAATAAAAGTATACATAAATAAAATTAAGTATATAAATAACATTTTATATATATTCTGGAGATGAATAAAGTATCTATCTATCTATCTATCTATCTATCTATCTATCTATCTATCTATCTATCTATCTATCTATCTATCTATCTATCTATCTATCTATCTATCTATCTATCTATCTATCTATCTATCTATCTATCTATCTATCTATCTATCTATCTATCAAGTTTTGTGCAGCATGATAACACGAGAACACCTTGTAAAACCTGTGCTGCCTACATTGGGAGCAAACACAGTTATTGATTTCCACCCCCTCCTCCTCTTAACTGGATACATAAGGTTCTTCTATTATTCAGTAGATATTTTTGCCAGTCGATAACAACAAATTATTAATTCCATACAGAATGCTGCGAGCCCGAGCAAGTGCGAGTGTCCAAAAAGCCAGTCCTGGTGACAGTTCTGGCCAATCACGACTTTCTCCCTTCCAGGAACTAAAAACGTTGTTGCTAAGCGATGGGACTCTTAACAACTCTCCCTCCCAGCTGGAAATCATAATTGTGTTAGCGTATTAAGAGATCTGTCTTGAGGGAGCAATGTGTTGAAAGATGAAAAGAGAGGGAGAGAGAAATGAAGAGAGAGAGCGAGGGAGGGATGGAGTGTGAATGTTCAAAGTTTCTGTAGGTACAGATTCGAGAGGAAGGCAGTGAAGAAGAGAAAAGTGGCGTATGAGAACAATTGGATCGGCCGAGCGCGAGGGAGGAAGAGATGGATGGTGTGTCTTCTTGAGAGGTCTGAACAAATTGAGGAAGTGTGTGTGTGTGTGTGTGTGTGTGTGTGTGTGTGTGTGTGTGTGTGTGTGTGTGTGTGTGTGTGTGTGTGTATCCCACTGAGGCTCCTTCCTCTGTCTTCCTCTTCCTCTCTTCCCACCACCCTCCTCCTCCTCCTCCTACAATTATGCATTCTGACGTTTGGAATGTATCGGTAATTTTGTTCTTTCCCTCCCTATCCCTCCTGCACCTTTCACTCACTGCTGGTGTTGGTGGCTAATTAAAAGGCTTAATAACCCTGTTTTTAACTGGGATCTGGGACCCAGTACACACACCCAGTACACACACACACGCACATGCGCGCACACACAGACACACAGACACACAGACACACACACACACACACACACACACACACACACACAAACACACACACACACACACACACACACACACACACACACACACACACACACACAAAATATGGGGGTGAAGGGGTCGGCTACACCTTCAAAATGACTTATAAATGCTTAAAACAGCATTGATAGGACATTCAGATTATGAGGAGACTAAACTTCCTCACAATCCGATGTCCTCACAATGTTGGTGTGTATTAAGATATTTTGTCCTTTTAAACCATACACACACCCACACACACACACATTGGAATCATGAGAGTGTATAGAGTACGGAATATTTAAAAATGACTTATAAATGCTTAAAAACAGCATTCATATGACATTCTGAGTATGAGGACACTAAATGTCCTCACAATGTTGGTGTGTATTGAGGTATTTTGTATTTTTGTGTATATACACACACGCACACACACACACACGCACACACGCTCACACACCTCCTCACACACCTCCTCACCCGCCTCCTGTTCATCTTCGCCCGCCTCCTCCTCCTCCTCCTCCTCTCAGCCTTCTCGGACAGAGGCTGATTGCGTGCTTCGCTGTCTGCACGTCAGATATTTTCCAGAGCTAATCTGCTACCTCGCACATTAATGGTGCCCACCCGCTTTCTCTGTCTACCATCTGTCCGTCTGATTTCTATCTCTCTTCTTCCCTCCTTGACCATTTCTCTATCCATCTCTCCCTCTCCAGGCCGCTGTCTTCTCTACCGGGCAGTTATATTTGGCCATTATGTCTCCGATTGATAAAAAAGTAATAGAATAAAAAAAACTGCCGTAGGGCCAGTGCAGATTTCACTGCAGATAGATGTGCCATCACTTTTGGATAGAATCAAAGTGGTTTAAGTGACTGCTGAGGTGTGTGTGTGTGTGTGTGTGTGTGTGTGTTTGTGTGTGCGTGCGTGCGTGTGTGTGTGTGTGCATGTGCGTGTGTTTGTCTCCCCCCCACCAATATGTGAATTCAGGCCAAACAAGTGACAAGCCAAACAATCAATTAACTAATTCCATATCAAAATCGAACCTCTTCCTATCACGCCCTGGCTTCATATGCTAACGTTTGCGCGGGCGAGAGTGTGTGTGTGTGTGTGTGTGTGTTTGTGTGTGTGTGTGTGTGTGTGAGTGTAGCAGGTGGCAAAAAGGTCTTACTTTCAGGCTCACAGTGTTTAATGTGTCAACAATCTCCGATGACTTGGATGACATTAGCGGCCAAGAGGGATGAAGGGATGGGTGGAGAGAAAGAATGAGACAAGGGAGATCCGGAGAGAATATGGGAGGTGTAGCGACCGTGCCAGTGTGTGTGTGTGTGTGTGTGTGTGTGTGTGTGTGTCTGTGTGTTTGTGTGTGTGTGTGTGTGTATTGGATGACGCTCTCATCCGCCCGTCCGACAGGGAAGGCGGCTGAAAGCCATATAAAGAACAGTAGGCAAGAGCACCTCTCCTGCTTACATTACATGGAGAGGCGCTGAGTTGAAAAATGGTTTAAAAGTTTTATTTAAAAGGGTTATTTTTAGGTTTATTTTTAATTAGTGTTATTTTTTCGCTTTTTTTTTTTCTTGGTTAAATTTTTTTCAATTTTTTGTATATTGCATATTTATTTTCCTTCTATTTCCTATTTTCGATTGCCTGTTTTTATTTTGATGTGTGCTGCTCTAAAACCAAAAATAAAGGACCCATCCTAGAGACCTACAGAGGGAGAGCGAGAGAGAGAGAGAGCGCGAGAGAGACACAGAGAGGGAGAAAGGGAGAGGGAGCGATGGAGAGTGGGAGAGAGAGAGAGAGAGGGAGCGATAGAGAGGGAGAGACTCACGTTGCCTTGAGCCACTGCATTGTAAATAGAGACTAAAAATAGCACCGGATCCACTCCGCCATGCGGGCGGAGACGCACCTCTCCTCAACACCTCTCGGTGGGACGGACGGCGGATCATGCCCGAGCCCCGGGTGCATTGAGGAATGCTCAAATCCATGTGATCGATCGATAGAGGCCTTAAATATATCTATTAAAATAATGTGTTTGCGAGCCTGGCCTGAGAAAAGAAGGCACGGTGAGGTGCAAGACAGGCACCATCCATCTGAAACAAGGGTCATCAGAGGCGAAGAGGAGGTGGAGGAGGAGGGTTGTCTTTTTTTAAGTTTTATATAACATTCACTTTTTATATAATAACATATCTGTGTAGGCCACTGTTGTGATCTATGCGGAAGTGAAAGGATACTGACCAAATCAAAGACATTTTGGTATTTTTTCGATCGATACTGCGATAATATCGACACTTGATATTTGAGAAACTGTGCTTAGTGCCATGGCTACTGTTGCCATCGTTGGTTTGAACATCTACAATAGCCTCTGAAACTCAGAAATGTGCCATTACTTTACTGCAACGCATCCCTAAAGACGCCATTTGACTACATCCCGATGCCCAAAATCACACGATGACCAAAACACAGACGATATCGAGTCTCATGTCGCGATATCGAGAGGACAACGATATACTGCTTTATCATCTGATGCTCGTCAGTAAGAGGATGGACTGACAGGTAGATAGATAGATGGATGGATGGATGGGTGGATGGATAGAGAGAGAGACAGACAGAAAGACGGACAGACGGACGGATAGATAGATAGATAGATAGATAGATAGATAGATAGATAGATAGACAGATAGACAGATAGATAGATAGATAGATAGACAGATAGATAGATAGATAGATAGATAGATAGATAGATAGATAGATAGATAGATAGATAGATAGATAGACAGATAGACAGATAGATAGATAGATAGATAGATAGATAGATAGATAGAAAGATAGATAGATAGATAGATAGACACACAGACTGACAGACAGACAGACAGAAAGACAGGCAGACGGACGGACGGATGGATGGATAGATAGATAGAGAGATAGATACTTTGTTCATCATGGAAACTATATAATGTAACAGCAGTTCACATCAATAAAAGACAGTTGCAACTTAAAAAACATCATTTCTTTCATCGGGTTATCTACTATCCTGTCATATGTGTAGTAACAGGATTGAACACGGGACCGGGCTTCACAGTGAGTCCATAGTAATGCTGCAACACCAACCGCAAGCCGGCGGGGTCCCAGTTGTGTTCAACGGGCTCCTTACCTCGAGGAAATGAGCTGGTGCTGCTGGTGCTGCTGGTGCTGCTGGTGCTGCTGGTGCTGCGGGTACTGCGGGTGCTGCTGGTGCTGCTGGTGCTGCTGGTGCTGCTGGTGCTGCTGGTGCTGCTGGTGCTGCTGGTGCTGCTGCAGCTGCTGCTGCTGCTGCTGCTGCTGGTGCTCCCGTCCGGTACCGTAGGAGGGTGGTGGTGATGGTGGTGAGGAGGATGGCGGTGGACGATGACACCCAGACACACAGTCTCTCTTCTGAGCCGCCCCCGCTCCAAAAAAACAAACAAACAAACAAACAAACAAACAAACAAACAAACAAAAAAAAAAAAATAAGAAGAAAAAGCAAAAACCCGCAGAACCACTTGCAGCAACTAAGTCAGGGTGTGCAGCCCCGTCCGGAAGATCACGCCGGTGGGGTAGTAAAAATCCGCAGTCTCCGGAGTAAACAGACGATGGCGACCAGTCTGTCTGTCTGTCTGTCTCTCTCTCTCTCTCTCTCTCTCTCTCCTCGCACGGTCCGACGCTCCGGCCGCTCCACCGCTCAACACACAAGTCGTTCGGTGCCCGCGCTCTGTCCGCTTCCGCGCCGGGATCGTCTCCTGCTCTGTGCCTCGGTCCGTGCGTGCGTGCGTGCGTGTGCGTGCTGCAGTGCTTGCGGTGTGTGCGGAGCTCCCCGAGGATGCGTGGAAAGTTGGCGAAGCGAAGCGGAGGGGGAGAGAGAGAGAGGGGGGGGGGTGACTAGAGAGGGAGGAGGGCGGGGAGGGAGGAGTGAGAGAGAGATTCATACTAATTTATTTATTCGTTTATTTGATTACCGCTTGAATATATTACAAAATATTCATGTAATATTTCTAGAAATGCCTTGGCAATGTAAGAACTCTCATCATCATTTTTGATTTGAATTTGTGAGCGAGGGAGAGAGAAAGAGAGAGAAATAAATGGCCTTTGCGCACCCTCCTCCTCCCCAGATCTCCTTCGAGCACCTTTCTCCTGCACCATCTATTCCCTCTTTCCACTCGTGTCTCGTGTGTGTGTGTGTGTGTGTCACGCAGTACCAACTTTTGCCCCCATTGCCCCGCTCTGGATTTCTGACCTAATATGGCCACTCAGAAATGCAGATTGAAATGCTGCTGCTGCTGCTGCTGCTGCTGCTGTTGCTGTTGCTGTTGCTGCTGCTGCTGCTGCTGCTGCTGCTGCTGTTGCTGCCGCTGCCGCCGCTGCTGGGGGATGATGAAACAACATGGCATTGTGTCTTTATTCAAACTATGAAACATCCAGTATTATAGTCGAAAGCTCCCACTGAAATGGCTGGAGGACGAGGAGAAGGGTGGAGCTTATCAATTTAGGATGTATTTAAATTGCTATTTTTTTTTGGTCGGTTCATGAGCATCTCATGTATGAATCGGTCTCGATAATTGAGGTCACTTCCAGAGTGACGTGGAATAGTTGCCAGTGTCCGAAAAGAGTCCTAAATGCATGCAATGTGGGGTCAGATCTGACCCGTTGACCCCAAAATTGACACCCATGGCAAGGTTTCTACTGAAGCAATGTCTCAGTCAAAACAATTTAATTCAATGAAATAGGAGTTCATTGAATGAACTTCTTTATCAAGTACGAGGTATTCAGTATTAGGTATTCAGGCTTCTCTGGGGACAGGCTATTTTAATAGCTGCATATGCCTCTAATGTTGCAAAAATGCTTCCTTTTCCATGTTTTTCCTTCGCATGGGGTCAAGCCTGACCTCTGTTGGAGAGCTGCTGTGTGCAAGAGGGGTATGTTGGACACTTGAGGGGTAATAGTCCTGTAAAATGTTGTTGTCCTTGGTGTGCGTATCAGTTCCCGTCCCCATTATCTGTATCACCATGCGGGTACTCATTGTTATCTCAGTCTTTGTAGAAATGAGGAGCATATGTTGCCGTCTTCACCGCCTTTGCTTATTCAAAAATAAAACAAGATAAGAATAGTAATATTCTTATGCATTAACTACACCTGCCAGCTCCAGCTCCACTACACTCTCATCCCCACCTCTGCGTAGGAGGTGTGGCGCCCTCTGGAAGTGACGATGGCGGGGAAGTGGCGGTGGCGGCCGGATAAAATTAGTCCCCCCTTCAATTCTCAGGGTCACGGGATGACCCTCTTTCGAGTCCCCCATGGATCGGTGCCCCATATTTCCAGCTGGAGGCGGGTGAGCTCCTCCACCTGCCGCGGACGAGGCGTGCCGATCGAGGGTGTGACAAGGTGTGAAGTGACTGGGAAAAAGTCCGTTCCGGCTCCCAAAACTCCCCCAGAAAATGTTACGATCCTCAAGGGGGATTCCCTTCAGGGCGGTTCAGAGTCAGAGACACGCACTCACGCACACACATTGTCCAAGGAAATTTTGTGCAAAATGATGTACTTGAACATCCGCTCAGGCAGTGTCCACTTTAATACAAGTATCCTTAAAAAGGGGAACTGGGTGAATGTTCCAAATAATGATTAGATTCCCTTGTTGGTTCATGGACACATGCAATGGTAGAAAAACTTTACTTTTTTTTTTTTACTGGCTGCTTCTCTCTGTTTTGGACAAGTTCAAAGTACAAACAAGGCTTTTCTTGAGTATACATGGTAAAAATACATGAACAGACACACGCCTACACTTTGGGACAGACAGCATCTTGTCGATGCCAATTCTTGTGCATTTACACTTGGGACAATTAAAGTTGAGTTAAAGGAATACTCCGGTGTCTTTTTAACACAAACATTGATTTTCCCAGTCATTGGGAGCCGGACCCAAGCTACTATACGTAGTACAAATGCCGCCGCGATTGCACCTGTTGTACTAAGTAGCTATTCTTGCAGCTATTCTCGTCATACTGTATCAATTCAGAAGATACTGATGCCGACCACTCGGGTTGACTCCCAATGGACAAAAGAAAATAAGGTCAATGTTTAGGAAATCCCAGAGTTTTCCTTTCAGGGTTTGAGAGTGTTGCTAGACATGTTACATGGTTCCTTGAGGAGAGTCAAACCTTTGGACCTCTTTTGACAGAGCCTCGCGTCATGTATCTCTAAACAACCGGGCGAATTTGGGGCGCGTTGGGGACCGCAGGGTTTCTGATCTGCGAAATCTCTGGGCTTTCGTCACGTCACGGATAATCTGATGCCATTCATGGTGTGACACATTTGAGGAACGTTTTGCGGTGAGTGACGAGGATCTGGCTTAGATTAGATGACATCTACCTGTGGTACCTGTGTGTGTGTGTGTGTGTGTGTGTGTGTGTGCTGTTACACACGATTGCCTATGATGAGAACATAAATGCACACGCACATCAGTTGTGGATTTTGGTGGATTTTTACGTGCGTGTGCGTGTGTGTGTGAGTGTGTGTGTGTGTGTGTGTTAATCCAGAGTGATTAGATGTCCTCCAGCATATTATTGATGCTCCATAAAAGCAGGTCCCCTGATTTACCACCACCAGCTCCACTGCCAGCAGGTCCATTGATGAGAACAACCATATTAAGACTACTGGCCTATATAGTGGGACACGCGCACACACACACACACACACACACACACACTCACACACACAAACACATTCTTGTACTTGAGGAAGTGAGGTCTGAGGTCCCGCCTACTAAGTGAGGACCCATGTTTATGGTGCATTTCTACACCAAAGAAATAAGAATAAAAAGAGTATAGTAAAACACACACACACACACACACGCATACACACACACACACACACACACACACACACACACACACACATACAAACACAGCAATATATGAAAATATACCAAAAGCTATATTATAACGACACGTTTGAGTGTAGTGCCATGTTTATGCTCTGTTGTGGTGTTTAGGGCGTAAAAACTGTGACCGCAGATGTATGAACGCACACGTCCTCTGGAAAACAAGATAGTGATGCTTTATTTCGGTAATTATTCTCCAGCTTTATGAACTTTATGTGTAAGGAACGTTTTATTAGATGAGAAGCCAGTGTGCGACCCGGGCCAAAGAGTAATTGCCTCATTTTACAAGACATACACAGACAAACACACAGACACACAGACACACAGACACACACACACCCACACACACTGTAGCTCACATGATTAAGATAGAGCAAGCCAACGTGATTGTTTAAGGGAGCGTCTAGAAAGTGCCAGACTGCTTCTGCATTTCAATGTGTAAATCTTGAGAGGAAATACATATTTTCCCATCAAGTTTTAAAGCATTTGTTTAACATACATGATTAGCAATCAAAAAGATAAGATGACAATTATGAAAAGAGTAATCAGTTATCCGTCAGGGATCATATTGCAATAATAACCTTCATAGCTCTGGAAGAGCATGATTGTCATTCCCGTTCACTTTCAGTTTTACCTGGCAGGCCAACAGCGAGCCTGTAAATCCGGAAAAGGTGTGTTTACGAGGGATGACATCATTTACATTTTATTCATTTCAAATTCACTGAGGATGCTGTTGGATGTCTTCCCTGGCTAAACGGAACAGATTGTCCGGGACGTTCAAAGCGTTAATGAATTTTCAGTCTTGAAACAGCAGAAGGAAACGACCAAATGTTTCTCAGTGGCCGCCTCTCCCAGCATGCAATGCAGAGAGTGCATATTTAAAGGCGGATAACATACACACACACACGCACGCACACACACACACACACACACACACACACACACACACACACACACACACACACACACACACACACACACAGGGGCTGTGGTGGTGTTTAGAGCGCCCGGCGGTACTTAGGGACAGGTTCTTACTCAGCACTGATCATTAATTCATGACGCACAACTCAGATGGAGGCACGGCTCAGACAGCTCTGCTTTGAATGTCTTTCGAAATGGGCCGACAGCAAGAGGGAGCTAAGAGGAGACAGAGAGAGAGAGAGAGAGAGAGAGAGAGAGAGAGAGAGAGAGAGAGATATTGTTGGGAGGACAGAAGATTGGTAGACAGTCAAGAGACAAGATGAACCGGAAAGGACAGATTGGAAGACGGACGCCCGAGGCGGGAGATGATGGGAACGATGGAGAGATTGTCTTCAAATGTATTGGGGAAGCAGATAAAGAAAGAGAGCCTAAAAGGAGAGAGGTGTGTAAAGCCCCCCTTTGCAATGAAAGCCGTTACTCCAATGGCCATGTTCCATGTTGGTGTGATGTGGGAACAGGAGCCGGTGTCGATGTCACGCCACGTAAAAGTCATTCTGTAAATTTCCCACCTCAAGACCTAGTAACATTTTCCGGAAAAATGCCGGTATGGCTGTGTTGACTCCACTGATGACGTATTTGAATCCACAACTTTACTTTGAATCCCTTTTACGAGCTTTCAATGTTTCATTTAATGTGTCGAATGCGTGTTTCTGATTCAGGTAGATCACGAAAAAACAATGCTTGTCTCGCATTGGGTTATGGCAATTGCGTCCGGGGGGCAGGGGCTCTGTCTCCGCACCATCAGCGGAGGGGACCGAGTCCGTCTGGGAGGGGCAGGGAGACAGGGAGGTGGAAACCGAAGCGCTGTTCTCTGAGAGCCAGGAAATAAAACAAAGCGATTCAGATCGTACGTCCATTGCCGACACAGATTGTCCAAATGATCGCATTTATACTGGAATGGACTGAAGACGGAAATGTTCTGGAATGTAGCTGCGTGTGTGAATAGTGAAAGTAGCGGCGCCGGAGAGGTTATCCCTGCAATTTACCGAGACGTATATGTAAAAGGGGTTTGAGAAGGAGAGGGGGAGAGAAAGAGAGAGAGAGAGAGAGCGAGGTCAAACTCTATTGATTGATTGATCTGTTGCATTGAGTTGGTTCCATACCAAACCAATGGCTCATCAAATGACACTCTAGGATCTAGAGTCTAGAAAAGAGAGATGTACGTACATACTGAAAATCTAGAGTCTAGATTATCAGTATTAATATCTCTGTTGTCAACTAACCATGAATGAGTGCCACTAAAATAACATTTTTGACATGGACATTTTTCTGAGAGGACTGGAGCTCCTCGTTCACTCAGCGATTAACCAACACTGTTGTCTTGTTTGGCTCCTGACACAGCAGCTCGAAATAGGGGCCAGGCTTTGTGTCGCCTGACTTTCAATGAGTGATTTCTTTCCAGAAGGATCCCTCCGGCAATGTATCAGCCATGTCTCTCTGTTAAGGAGAATGAACAACCCGTTTTTTGTGTCCTTGAAAGTAGCTATTTTCAGTCTTTGAGTGATAAAAAGGGTTTTACCCCTTAAAACAAATGAATTATTTGAGTTCAGACCCCAATTCAGATGACAGGAGTACTCCAATATAGTTTATGTAAATTTCTACCGACTACGTTCTCATGATGATGACGCAAGCTTCATTCAGCTTCAAAAGCGCTTAAAAATATGCTACCTAAATAAAACAAGACGAGACAAAACAAGATAAGATAAAATCAACTTTCACAGAATCAATGGCACAGAATCAAAAGCACAGAATTTGAACCGTTCTTCTATAAATAATGGTATGAGATAATCACTAAACTTAGACATTTTCCACAAGGTTAACCCTATCCCTAATTATTCAAATAATAGATTAGTTGTGACAGATTACGTGTAACTCGCCCTAGACATGGATAAACGGACATGTGGATACATGGATAACGTTTAAGCATATTCCAGACTTTCTGCTTAGCACAGTGGACTTCCATTACAACCGAAGGGTGTCTATCTACATAATGTGTAATGCAATCCTATAAAGTCATAGAAACAGAGTGAGGGAGTCTAGCTGCTCAGCTCTCCAATTAAAAAAAACAAAAACGAAAAACCCTAACATTATGAACATGAAACTAATGGTATCCAGATGCTGGATTAAAACTATTTTTCCTGTTTTTTACTTATGAGCCATCTAATTGAAAATAAATTCAGCTCCAAATACAGCAACAGCTGGCCAGCGATGATGATGATGATGTGCCATATCAACTGGAAATAGGAGGGTGTGTCCTAAAACCGGTGGCATTTGTAACCCCATCCTGCCTTGGCCCTTATGCACAGAGTGACTTGTGTTGATATTTGACTGATATTTGACAGTTTTCTAAATCATGGAAAGTCCCACCTTAATTACTGCAGAATCCCACCAAATGACCTCGCCTTCCAATACCTTTAAATCCTTTTCATGGCGTTGTGAGTTATCCAACAATTTTCTTTTCAGCTTGGTGTCAGAGCAGTTTGTCGGAAATGGTGCATAGGGACGGTTTGCCCAGCGAGGATTGGTGGATCGCTGTCAATCACTCTTTTGCAAATGCTGAATTGAAAAAGAAGAACCCCGTTATTAATCCCTGTTGGAAAACTTGTCTTCTAAGCTATGCTTACTAGGAGCAGTGGACAACCATAATACGGCAACCGGGGACCGACTCCAGCTCTAGTGCCAATGGCTTGGTCAAGGGCCTCAGCAATCTTGCTAATCCCAACATGCAGTTGGGACGGAAGAAAACCCACATGAACATGGGGAGAACATGCACTCCACACAGAAAGACCCCGGCAGGGTTCAAACCCAGAACCTTCTTGTAGTGAGGCAGCAGTGCAAACCACTGAGTCACCATGCCTCCGTAAAAGGAGGGAAATTCGGAGACCAGTGGTAGGCTGCCAGAGGCGCCGATGTGCCAGACGACCCGCTAAACCTCTTAAGCCACACTAACGCCACTGCTCCCGAACTACGACCAATACTTACGTGGCATTTTGGGTCCCGTTCTTCCTTCCCCCCTGTCTGCCTTCCTTACATATAAGCTCAGCTGTTCCCTTCCGCTGGTGCCAGATCGTCTTGGACCACCACCCTTCTAGCCTCCCTGTTCTGATCCCGTGTTTCCTGATCCCATGGTACTTGTCCCGGCTGTTCCTGTCCGCCCTGCACCTGCTTGTCAGCCACCGGCTTCCTCCGCCAGCCTATCTGCCTGTTCTTCCTGGATTCACCTGAACCTGTTCCGTTCCCCAGTTTACAGTAAAAACTCTTAAAACTTCCGTCTACCTCCTGTGTCTGCATTTTGGTTCTGTTGCTCGTATACCTCTTGACACGCTCTCACTTATCGCCCTCCCCTCCTCTCCTGTATTGTGTGAGAGCGGCGGCTCTGCTCTCACACTGTGTGTTCTCTTTGTGGCCTCAGCTGCACAGTGGCCCCTAATGGACCCCGTCAATGGGGACGGCTTGTAACCCCCGCTGCCTCTATCTAGGTCAAGTGTTTGCATGGCGTGTGTCTAAAGGTGTCATAGGTGATATTAGTGTATGAGTGACTTTGTACTTTGTGGGGGGGTGGGGGGGTGGTGTTACTGCTACACACACACTCTAGCTTGTTCTGTTTTTAGATCCCCAGGTTTCTATTCTTTTGTCTTTACATGGTGCTGTGTGCCCGTTTTGGGCTGACAAACGTCTATTTTTTCTAAATGATACTCTCTCGCTCACTGTACTTTAAAAGGAAAGGTCTCGCACGCCCATAAAGCCCTGGCTCAGACTCTACACACCATATTACCGCATCCCATGTTTTATTATGACTGGCATTATGAATCTTTCTGACGGTAGTAATGTGCTCAAACACATGTTGGTATTACAGCAGGTTTTTCATTGCTGCCGTGTTAGATTCCAAACTGATAAAACGCCTGCGAGCATTGATACTGAATAGAAAAAATGTGTAATTTAAAGTGTGTGTGTCAGGCGGATGCGGAATGTTTGTTCCCTGTACCTTATTTCTGTGTTTTTCAAGGCCCCAAGGTGTGGGTGAAAGATACACAGAGCTCTGCCGTTATTAGTTAAAGGAATGACGGGAAAGGGTCTTTGCTGCTTTTCACAATAGAGGTACAATGGGGAATCCAGGTCATTTACTGATTATAGAAAACTGGCAACCCAAAAATGTGGCTTACCATCTGTGAGACGATTAAGTCTGAATTGTTGCGATACAACAACAAATTGCACTGACACATCAGGGGTGTGTGTGCGTGTGTGTGTGTGTCGGCTTGTTTAAGGGATAGTGAGAACTTGCGCAATAGAGTAACAACAAAGTAATAATACAGTAATAACACAATAGTAACACAGTATTAATACAGTAATAGACAAAAAAGCAGTGACCCAGCCAATCTATAAGAACACAATTGTGTCAACTGTTGTATTTATTTTATCTTTATGAAAGTGAGAGTAGGATTTTTGTTAACATGAACAGAATTACTGCGACACAATAAAAACATTTTGATCGAATTTACACCATCTTGCACCGGCCGGACGCGACACCAGAATGGATTTTTTAAAAAGGAGATGGCCTTTATGGAAGTGAAACTAAATCGCTCTCCATAGATAGCTGCTCCGCTATTATGATTATAGTGTCAAAGCCCAAATAGCACCATTTCAAAAATGATCACACACAGAGACTCACACACACACACACACACACACACACACTCACATGAGAGAGAGAGGGAGGGAGGGGAGGGGGGTCTTGTCATTGCTGTCCCAAACAAAGAAGATAAAACCGCTAATGGCTTCTTCTAATGGAATGCTCAACTGAAAATGTGTGTGTGTGTGTGTGTGTGTGTGTGCGTGTGTGCGTGTGTGTTCATTTTCGCTTTGGCAATTGTGTCCACGTCAGGCTGCATTCAAACTATTCAGCAGTGTCAAAGCTCTATATATATATATTGCCTTTTGGATCTCTCTCTCTCTCTCTCTCTCTCTCTCTCTCTCTCGCTTCCTTTCTCTCTTTCTACCTCACGTGGACATCCTCTCACAGGCATTCGCATTTTCCACGCTGCCAAAGGATACACTTTTAACTCTTCACAAGGCAACTGGAAGAGAAATGGTGTCTGATACACACACACACACACACACACACACACGCACATACACACATACTGTCTATATATCTACTGTATATTCAAAGGTCAATAGCGATTGGGCCCTGGGTATATTTTAAATTTAAAACTTAATGGCAAGATTTCAGCAGCATATGCGGTATTTCACAACACATTTCCATTGCATTCATAGATCTCCTCTGCATCCCAATGTGCTAATGATGGAAAGAAAATAAAAGCAGGAAAGCGTGTATTTAAACCATTAGCATAATCCTTGGAGAGAGTATCATCAGACAGACAGACAACAGACCGACCGACGGATAGATAGATATAGACAGATAGACAATCAGACAGACAGACACAGGCAGATAGATAGATAGATAGATAGATAGATAGATAGATAGATAGATAGATAGATAGATAGATAGATAGATAGACAGATAGATAGAGGAAAAAGACCTGAAAAATAAGTGTCCAAAATGTCCAGAAAATACATATACGGTGCTATACAATAATTTATGAAATAAAACAGTGAACCAGAAGGACACACTTTAGATAGAAATGGTGATGGTACAATAAACCTGAAAAAAACCCATAAAATAAAGGTAAACAAAATGTTGGCAATAAGCCATAAACCAAAGAATCCACAGTAAACACATACTTCTGTATTACTGTAACAAATCCACTTTCATATAGCCCTCAACGCTTGTTGAGATGAGATTTTTGCAAATATCAGATATATCCGAAATGGCAAGTGAATATAATTTAAGAAAATATAGGCAAAACGGAATCACTGAGGGGCTTTTGACAGCATGCTTTCGAAACCTTTCCATCATTGCAAATTCACAGAGAGACCAGCACATACAGAACGATGACACCACAGGCCAAGTGCAAATATACTCAGTGTCTTCCAAATGTGAAATTTGAATGTTCAAATGTGGGGTTTTTTCGCGTAATGTAGAGGCAGGCGAAGGTGTGGTTGGAGATCGGCCATTCTAGCATCCAGAGATTCAGAAGGTGTCATGTCGTGGTTGGCAGGAGCTGATTCTTTCAGCCAGTCGGAGGGCTCAGATTCAATTCCCATTCAATATACTGCACATACACTGGACAGCACTGCATGGCTATTCCCGTAGGCCAATAAATTGTCTTCTGCAACCTCAATTATCGCTCATTTAATATGAGGACATCTCTCAATAGCATCTCCAACAAATTTGCCAGTATTTACTTTTCTTATTTAGCATGTTAAACGTGTGTATACTAATCCACATGTTTGCAGTGAGTACATATTTGCAAGGAGAGACTTGCTTTTCCAGATTAGGTCCATATTTGCCGATTTCAAGGCATTTTCTTATTTCCGTTTAAAACAGTGAAGCCATCAAGGAAATCTGTCACGGGTGCTATGATGAAATCAAACGACAATAATTACTTATTGTAGGCAAATAAGTAATTAAGAAGTAAACGTCATCTCACCATGCGTGTTTGTTCCGTGAACACGGTTTGCGTCGTAAAATACCGACAGCAAAAATAAATACAAGTGAAATATTTACAAAATATAAATATTTTCAGCCCCTCTGGGAAAAGGAGAACGTCAAGAAAATGGACGAAAGCTATCTTTCAATGACGTGAACGAGAAGCGGCTTTCCGGACGGGAGCGGGACCCAGCGGGACCCGGGGTCTCAAGCCGGCTACCGCAACCGGTCAAACAGCAGCCTCTGGTGGCGAGAAGGATTTACTTTATTTTTTTTTTGAATTCATTACGCGTCCTCGGCGCGTTACATTGCGAGGACGCCGCCGCCTCCGTTCGGGGGCCATGATGAGACGGTGGCGTCCTCTTAACGTCGGTGGGTATCCAGGCGTGTCGTCCCTCTTAGACCGATACGCGCCAACGCAACCACACGCACCCGCCGACGGACGGACGCGTCCGACCGTCGGGAATAACGTCGCACGTTCGCGGAAACACGACGTCGGGCGAAGGGTCCCGAGCGGCGGGCGCAGCGTAGACAGGCGCGCGGCATTTTACCGCAACACGCGGCCGTCCGGCGGGTCGTGGGACGCGCCCCGCGCGCGCCCCCCCGCACCCCCCCGCACCCCCCGCGCCCGCCGCCGCTCGCTCTCCCGATGTCACGCCACCACGCACGTGCCGCCCCGGCGTTCGGCGATGGCTGTCGCGTCGCGGCCCGGTGCGCGCGGCGGCCCATGGCGTCGCGGAGCCGCGGGAGACGCTCGCGTTCGGCGCTCGGCCCCGCCCCCCGTTGGGCCGCCGCGTCCGCCGCCGAGGCCGCCGCCCGTGACGGCTCCGCGCAGGGCGTTGTGGGCAATGGCGTCCCCGCGGCGGCCCGCGCCCTCGGCGCGCCGGCTGACGCGGGACTGCGCGTCCCGGCATGCACCGCGCGTTGTGTGAGGCGCGTGCGAGAGGGAGGAGAACGACGGAGTCTCGTCCGCCGACTCGGAGCTGCGCTGCCGGGGGGAAAATTGTGAGAGCGACGGGCGGAAAGTGCAGGGATAGACGCGTGGATGCGAGGGCGCGTTGTGCGAGGAGAAACCACCCGGTTTGAGATTGGCACCGGCGCAGCAGTCGGTAAGATCACCTCAGTAGTGTCAGTTGGATAAAGATTTGAGCCGAGGCTAACAAGCCACTTAAACATGGCAGCGGCAGAACATAGTAAACACAGAGACCCAGAAAGCCAAATACTCATACTGTATATTATATTGATATTATTACTAGTATTGCTATTATTAGTGAATGTGTAGTTGCGAGGTTAACTTTCATTGTTCTATATCTGCTTATTGTGTACCACCCCCCCCCCACACACACACACCCCTTCCAACTGAACTGTACAGTTAATACACACACATAAGCACATATATATATTTTGCTCATATATTTGTTTTTTACTCATATGTTTGCTGTGTGTGTGTGTGTGTGTGTGTGTGTGTGTGTGTGTGTGTTGTGGTGTGTGTGTGTGTGTGTGTGTGTGTTTTGTACAGCCCTTTTGGCCTTGGTCCCTATTATCACTTCACTGCGCCACACTTGTGTGATTAAATGTGACAAATAAAGAACTTTGAATCTTGAATGGTTCTGGATTCTGGAGGCTCTCCTTTACGGCAACCTCTGGCTGTGGGGAAGCAGCGGATCAGCTCCCAGTTCCACTGCAGACTGGGAGCTGATCACCATAGGAGGTGACAGTCAGCCCGCATGCCTCTCTGTTGACATCATGCTTATCCGGGTCAGTGATTTGGCTGCAGCTCTTTCTCTCTTTCTCTCCCTCTCTCTCTGTCCCTCTGCCTTTCTCTTCTCCTTTCTCTCTCTCGCTCTCCCTCCTCCTTTAGCACCCTTTCTGGTTTCTAGGGAGCTTGCCTCTGTTATTCAGACCTGAAGTCAGTGTTTTTTTGCTGATGCTACAGTTCTCAGTGTAAATCAGCAGTGGCGGAAGAAGTAATCTTAATACCTTTTTAACTTAACTCAATCTACAAGCCCTGACAAAAAATTACTCTGGTAAAGGTGAAAGTAACACTTTAAATTGAGAAATGTCCACATATACATTTCCATTACATTTCTAAGTAAAAGTGTATGAGTAATTGCTTTTAAATGTACTTAAATTATTATTAAGTTCTATGTAATATTGTATTAAATAACTTCTCTGCCCTGATATAACAGTCTATAATAGTGTGAAAGTTCTACTTTACCTATTTTTTCTACAGATGACTGCTCATGCATATCGTGATAGCAATTTAAGATAAAATAGTATAGGGTGTGTCAGTCATTTACAAGGATTTGGACCTAGTGAATCATTGATGAGAAATCTGAAATCAGAAGTTTGATCCAGTCCCTGAGTTTGCATACACAGGTACTCCTCACTTAACAACCGAGTTCCATTCCTACGACCAGGTCGTAAAGCGAATTGGTCGATAAGCGAGGACCCGCCCCCTTAATGTAATTTCAGTCTTGGCAATTGTGAACGCTAGTGTAGTAAATACTGACCGACTGCGGGAATGAGACTGAGAACGGTGATGAAATGAGCTGTTACTTTACATCACTTCTTCAGACGACATAGCGTCACATTTTTGCACTTCCTTGTTGTTTACTTTCCGGTTGTTTTATTTCCGTTTTACTTCTTGTCTGTACAGTAGTTAACGATCTACTAGTCAGACATCAGCACTCCTTGTAATTCCCAAAAGGGACATTTCACACGGTTTTACACTCGTAAAACAGTTTTCCCAAACTACGTTCCTGTGCTTGAAAAATAGGGGTGTGGGGAAAAATCGATACAGCGTAGTATCGCAATACTTTTTATATTGCATCGATACTCTGACACCAACAATCATTTATTATCATCATTTATTATCAATCAGTCATTAAATTCAGGCGTTACAGCAAAAAAAACAGTGCAGTCGATGATCATACACAATACAGTGTGTGTGCGATTCCTGAAGCTGGAGAGAATTTTAATGGAGACACGGCAAACTAATGGAATTACTTGTGAACATGTAATTTAACCCAACAGTGCTGACCACGCGTAAACAAACTGGTTGTCGGCCGTCGCCCATAAGTTCCTGACGCATGCGCAAGTTGATGTCAGCGTTTCAAAGAAGCCCCAAAGGCCAAATCGGAGAAAATAAATATGCGTTTAAAATCTTTACTGCAGTCAAATGAGAAAGAAAAAAATCTCAATACTTGGTGTATTGTGAAACCTAAATATTATTCAATATTATCCGATTGGGACCCAAGTATCGTGATAATATCGTATCGGGAGATCCCTGGTGATTCCTACTCCAATATGTACAGTAGTTAACAAACCAGTAGTCGGACATACAGTATGTACTTGTTGAGATTCCCAGAAGGGACATTTTGCTCTGTTTTACACCCTTTTTCCCCAAACTGCGTCCCTTTGCTTGAAACCTTCTCAAAACCTAGTTCCACAAGTTCTTCCATCAAAACACCTTAGTGTGTAGATAGACCCTTGTTCTGGTGTTGGAAGCGCGTCTCAGTGCCTCCCCTTTTCATTATCTCCAACCAAGCTTCTCTGCTGGCCTCTCGCTTTAACCCCCCCCCCTCCTTCCTCCCTTTTTCCTTCCACTCTCCCTCCTCCCCCTTTCCATTCTCCACCTCGACCTCGCTTGCTATCTCCAGATCCAGGCCCAGTATTCCACCTAGCAACTAGCGTGGCTGTGTGCGTCTGTGTGCATTCTGGGCTATGAGCAGCGGCGCGTCGTTTGGCTACGACCAACCCTCTTGAAGAACCCTACCAGCAGAAGCCGTAGCAGTGGCAGCTGTCCCCACCTGCCCCTCCACCCCTCCAGCAGACACCGGTGGCAGCACGGTGAGAAAGCGGGACGCACTAAACAATCATACTGTTTCTTGTTTAAGGTGATAATTTGGGACTTACATTGCTGATATTCCTTTAGCATTAGCTCCCTTGTAGTAACTCTTGTTTTTGTTGTTCTCTCTTCGCTATTAATCCATCCTCTCTCTCTCAAATACTTTTTCTACCTATTCAAACATGGATATACTCATCTCCCATCCATCCATCCATCCATTCGACCATCCATCCCTCCCTATAGAGCAGCATGGAGGCCTCCTTTAGCTCTGCTTTCTCAGCTGTGGCTCCTGGTGCTAAAGGTAAAACACACAAGAATCAAAAATGTCCTTTTTTTGTGTTTCTTACCATTTTAATTGCCCTCATCTGTGCCAAACTAAACCATGTGCAGCATCGATTGGCACATTATTGATTATTAGCTGTCAGGTTATTGATCACGACAATAGATCGGCATAGATCTGATGTGTTTTGTTCCCTTTCCTTTCGTGGCTTCAGCAGAGGGCTCCAGCAGCTACAAACAGCACCGGAGGACCCCCTCCTCTTCCAGCACCCTCACCTACTCCCCCCGCGACGAGGACGATGGCATGGTACACATACACACACACACACACACACACACACACACACACACACACACACACACACACACACACACACACACACACACACACACACACACACTCAAAGTGAGGTCCTAGTAAATACTTCAGCCTGACTGGTATATTGGTTTGGCCGATATACAGTATTGGTCATTATTTGACTTTTTTGACCGCATCAGGACCGGCAGTTATGTAGCTGATGTGTCCTGATTTTTATGTATAATATAAAAAAAACAATGATTAATTACCCTCTACTTGTCTGTTTTACACTACTTTTAAGTTACTCACCAAAATAAGCGCAGAAGTCCGACTAGACATTATAAATCCATCCATGTTTTAATGTTAACGCTGGTCTTTAGACATGGTCATGGGTTTCCAAACAGGAAGGGATGCTACATTCATGGGAAACTCGGAAAAAAAAATGTTTCGGAAGTGGTGATGCATTCACTGGAACTTAACTACAAAATAAAAATTCAATTTCATATTATCTCTAACATTTTTTTATCTATCAAATAGTTCTTTGTGTGTTTCTTTTTATTTATTTCTCGGCTTATAAGTCAAATGTTCTGAAATATAGAAACTTTAGAAACTGTAATAAAATATACGTTTTTCAAATTGATTTGAAAAATGTTCAAAATATCGGTCAAAACATCTGTAATCATGGGCTAGGACTCTCCAAAATCTGGATCCGCATCGGACCCAAAAATCTGACATTGGTCGAGTTCTAGTAAATACACCTGGTTCGTGAGGACACAATGTTTCTTCTCCACTTCTTAACCCCAAAAAATTGTAAATTCGGCGATGGGTCTTGTATCAACAGTAAACGTATCAACAGTGCATACATTTTATCTAACGGTAAAGGGAGAAAACAATTCAATCTTCGGTATTGATTGGACAGCAGTGATTAATGACATGTCACTGGTGTAAGAACATTCCCACAGAACTCTCTCTCTCTCTCTCTCTCTCTCTCTCTCTCTCTCTCTCTCTCTCTCTCTCTCTCTCTCTCACACACACACACGCATTGTATAAAATATAAGCTGTGATTCCCTCCTGCCCCCTACCCCAGCCTCCCATTGGAACGCCTCGGCGCTCGGACTCGGCCATCTCGGTGCGTTCCCTCCACTCGGAGTCCAACATGTCTCTGCGCTCCACCTTCTCCCTGCATGAGGAGGAAGAGGACACGGTACTCGCGTGCACACACACACACACACACACACACACACACACACACACACACACTCAATCACACACGCGTGCGCACTAGGGCTGCTGGAACGAAATTCAAATAGAATTGGATAATATTAAAACAAAAACACTATTCGAATGTTGAATTTGGCATTCGATAGTGTATTTTTTTTATAAATAACTAACTGATCGTCAATGTTTTGGCCGAGTAAAGCGAATCAAACCACATGTGATGAGCAATAAAGATATGGGTGCAATGGTTCACAAAACTCATGGTTCGGATCGTATCATCATTTTTGAGTCACAGATCAGATCATTTTTCGGATCAGCAAAAAAAAAAAAAAAAAAAAAAAAGAGGGAGACAAATGTAACTTTACTTTCCATTTATTCTGTAAAACACTGAAAGTAAGGTACTTTTGCCTTTAAGATGTCCAATGTTGAAATAAAATCTTAAAATATATAAATCATTCAGTACTCAATTGTTAAATTAAAGTGCAATATGAGGCACGCATGATACCTTATTCCTTTAAACATGGTAGTGAATGAAAAAATATGATTAGATCCGCCCCCAGTAACTGAATTTTATTCAAATAAGAAACCAGTATCATGTTTCAATTTCTCACGTTTATAACCAACAAAATTTCAGGAAAATCTGTTCAGAATTAAGCAAGTTACAGTCTATTTTGCAGAGCAGCAGCAGGAAACATTAGATTAAATACATCTACAGTTATCATTTGCTTTGTTTGGAGAGAAGATCCCACTGATCGGAGCTGCTGTGCCTAACCACCCTGTACTCAATTTGAGCATTAAACATTTGCACTGGATTGTGTCCCCGGGGGGATCCCGAATGTGCAGCGAGTTACCGAGTCCACGGCCCTGAGAAATGTGCCTGACGAGGGGTCCCTAACGAGGGGGGCCGAGGTCAGGAAAACAAGCTTCCATTTTGTGTGAAAGTTGTGTACGGAAGATTGTTTTCCTGGTTTCGGCGTCCCCTGGTTAGGGACCCCTCGTCGGGCAAATTATGATAATATGTAATTTTAATGTGTAGATTAATAAAATAATAAAAGGGACTCATAAGTTTAACCGACTAGGATTTCTGGGTCCGACTAGCGAGGGTAGCAATATTTAACCAACTAGTCGGTAATGTAGTGTTATTATATAATGTATTATAACTTTATTACTTAATAACTTAATTATTATAATATATATTTTTTTGAATCTAGGTAAAGTTTTGATTTTGAAGCAATGTGATATTTAAGTCAGAAGTTCCGGTTTTAAAAACATGCTATATTGTGTTTTTTCCTGGCTTAAAATAAGGTTTAGGTGGTAACTTTGCACGACAGCAACTGTGGTCCGTCTGGCTTTACTGCCACTATTAACTTGATGTGTCGTCTCTGTACATTTATATTTGGAATGTAAGATCAGGTGTTCAAGAGACCCCTACAATGTATTGAGTTAGGGTTAATGATAAAAAATGAAATGCGTGAAAAACATTTTGACAACAACATTTTTTTTGTTGTTCAAGGATTTTATTGAAGGTGTCACTGTCATTGTGCCATGGGGTTTGTTTCACCCTCTGAAACAAGGGGCCACCGAAGCATTTCCAATGCAGGAAAAACCCTGCTCTAAAAGTGTTCAAGTTCAAGAGATTATTTGTGTGTGTGTGTGGGTGTGGTGTATTTAGGAACCCCAGGTCTTTGCCGAGCAGCCGTCTGTGAAGTTGTGCTGTCAGCTGTGCTGCAATGTTTTTAAGGACCCTGTCATCACAACGTGTGGGGTGAGACCCCGCCCTTCCTGTCCTCCTCCCACCCTCTCTTACCTCACTCCATCCACTCCTGTCTTCTCACTTCTCACTTTCTCTCTACACACTAGCATGTGTGTAATATGTTATGTTGTCTAATATACAGATAGGAATTTTTAGTGGATGTGTTTTCCAATGTTTAAAGGGGGCTAATTGCTCATTTCCAGGCAGCTCTTTTTTTATTCTCAGACTCCACTAGATTAGCCTTGCACTATTCACAGTTAAGAAAAAACAACATTATTTATCTTATACTGGCCCTTTCATGCAGCACCTCATTTCAGCCTCTGTCTGAAACAAGCCGTATTAGCTGCTGTCTCTTTAAGGCCCCCCTCCCTAAAAGTCCACTTTCTTCTGATTGGTCAACTTCTGGAAGCCTGCCGAGTGTCAGCACCCATATTTATGTATCAGTCAATCATTTCATATCGATTTAGAATTCAAAATCAAAAAACCAGTAACGACCTGTTATTTCATTGTTTGTTTACAAATCCAAAATCAGAAAACCAATAACGGGCTGTTTTTCATTCTTTTAATTTTGTTCTGAAGTTAAAAATAGAACATGAGAATGTGGGATATTTGTTGTCTTTGATTTTGTCATTTAAAATTTCTGATTTGTTGTGACCATGAAGTTATAGATTTTTTTTTTCCCGAATGCATGACTGAAAAATGAAATGTTTTGAATGTGGGGTCAAAGGTCGGGCTGCCCCCTGAAAGTCAACGAGTCAAATCATCCGTCAGTCGACTGCGATTCTTCAAGTTGGGTGTGCGGCGACCCATTTTAGAGTTTATTTTTTCTATTTTTATACGTCTGAGAGAACGAAGCCACCTGCGATCGCATTACAAGACGACGACACCGCTCACCGGTTGATAGCAGGACGCGATGCTGCGTTCGCAGGAACTTGGAAAGCTGTAATTTGTTTCAGAAGTGATGCTGCCTTCACGGGAACTAGGAAAACAAATTGTTGCATATTCGTATTGAATCGATTTTTTTGCTGATGAAAGTTACAGGAGGATATGAAATATAAACACGATAATCGTTGTTTATTTGTCCTCACTGACTGTCTTCCATCCTATGTTCAGGGGCTTCTGGAGAAACTTTTAAGTTGAGTCCGCTCCCACTCGTAGCTTCAGCATTGCACGCGAGGGGGAAGGACAGTCCACTAAACATATGGGGGATTTATTTTCTATGTGTCCAATTATTATTGATTATTTCTCGGCTGTACCCGGCCCAGAATTGTGTCAGTTGAATCGGATTTGGCTGTTCTATACGATTATGAATGAACGCACGGAGACTGTTTTCGCTCTGATTCATGCACATAAAATATATTTATGGTTCCCCTTATTTATTATTCCTGATTTAAGTGTTATCCCTTTTCATTTTTATAAGCTTCAATCTGTTTTATCCTGTTGTTGTAATGCACACTGACTGTCAAAAAAGAAAAAAGTTCCAACTTGACATTTTGGCCACATCTAATATGAACATCCGACATTGTAACATTTTATATATATATATTAACAGAAAATAAGGAAAAGCATCATAGGTCCCCTTTAAACATTCTTTTTCATCTGTACGACATTTTTGAGAGTTTCAAATATGATATGATTGTCAATGTTTTAAGGTTAGAAATGTACTCGAAAGTGAATAACTTCATGGTGGATATTTTTACTATAAGCTTAACGAATATATGATGAGAGAATGGGAGGAAAAAAATTGTAAACATTTTGTTTAGTTCAATGAAATATCCTCCAGTCAGACACAACCCAAAAGTTACGTTACGTTAAGACATAACGTAACTATTCTTGAAACATGGTGCATATATCAAACTAAAGCCTGTACTATTATGAATTTTTATACATTCAGTCATACATTTAAACCTCTGCTTGACCCTTCCAATCTCTAATGGGTATATTCCGGCTCTGCTCCTCAGCACACCTTCTGCAGACGCTGTGCCTTGACCTCAGGTGAGACGCCGTTCCAATTTGCCTCACCCATTTAGACTAGTTTTCAGCTTTTTCCGAATAGGCAGACGGCTTTCAATTCCTTCAAACCAGGGATGAGATGTAATATTGACCCATTAAGTTTTCCAATATAAAAAATGACAATATGCACGGTCGATCCCGCTGACATTGCTAACGCTTTTTGAACACTTTCATATCCTTCGTAGTGCCAATATATTTTTGGGCCCCATTCTGTTTTAGTACAGATACCTTAGATTTCAGTGTTTTAAAGTGTCGGTGCTTAACAGTACAGGCACTGTCATGTTAGTTCATAAGCTAGTTAGTACGTGGTAATTATTCATATTGAGCTAGTTAGTAAATAGTAATAATTTGTATTGATAATTTATACCCTATATACAATACCAATAATTTACCTTGTGCATAGTATCAAATTTTGTATATTATTTATTATTTATTTATATACATATACTTGTATATTTTATCTATCTGACTATTTTGTATAGACAGACTATTTTTATTGTTTTTTTACTTCACTCTTTATCCAATTTCTATTCTCCATTTTTTTATTATTATATTTTACGCTAATTGCATATAGTGAAATGCACCAAACCATACACTGTAATTCCTTGTATATGTAAATGTGCCTGGCAAAAATTTTGAATTCCTTAAAGCTTGGATATTCCTCCTAGCTCTTATGCGTCTCCTCCTCTCCTCTTCAAACAGACAAGTGTCCGGTGGACACGGCCAAGCTGACGGTGGTGGTGAACAATATCGCCGTTGCAGAGCAGATTGGTGAGCTCTTCGTCCACTGTAAATATGGCTGCCGGGCCACGGGCGGCGGCAGCACAGCGGCGGCGGCGGCAGGGGCCTCAGCGGTTGGCACCACGGTGGCCGGCAAACCGGGAGCGCACGAGGTGGACCCTCTTGGCTGCCCCTTCACCATCAAGCTCTCCACGCGCAAGTACGAGAGCACAGACCAACAGTGGGTTGTTCCTCTAGTCCACTTCTACACTTTTGACCACCTCCACGTTTTTTCTCCTTCCTGTGCAGAGAGCACGAGGTGAGCTGCGACTACAGACCCGTGCGTTGCCCCAACAACCCCTCATGCCCCCCGCTGCTCACCAAACACCTGGAGGCCCACCTGAAGGAGTGCGAGCACATCAAGTGTCCCCACTCCAAATATGGGTACCACACACACACATGCCTCTTGTAATAGCTTGTCAAATTGCCTTAACTGATTTAGTATTTACATACGTGGAAATGGTTTGAATTAACATATTTTTACAGGGAAAAAAAACTTTATCTGTTCTTCTTTTTCTTCCTCATGTCCGGTTTAGGCACCCTTATCCTTAATTATTATCTTACAACCTATTCCTTATACATGCTTCCCGTTGATGATTGATTGGGATTTATTAACACGTATTAAAACATATTCACGGCAGAATTTCCCCTCTCTAAAGCGTTACTGAATCTGTAATGAGTTTTTCAGCTTGACTGGTTATTTTCACACATTAGTAAACGTGAAACAAACCTTGGCAAATTAGACACACTGTCTTCTCTCCCCCCCTTCACCTGTCGCACCAGTTGTACGTTCATTGGGAACCAGGACACATACGAGACCCACCTGGAGGTGTGCAAGTTTGAGGGGCTAAAGGAGTTCCTGCAACAGACTGATGACAGGTAAATGCATCTGCTGTCCTGACCTCACACCCAGAGGGAGGCCAAAGCTCGCCTTGTATTAGGAACTGTGAGTGTTGGATTTAGTGTCGCTGCACGCATTTAAATTCCATTTGCACTGTATCTGTGATGTTGTTACTCGTGGAACAGTACAAAACTGTTGTTTGACTTTTTCCTCACTGCAATATCAGGCATTGCAGGGTAGTAGTACATTGATTTGGATCGATGCAGATTAAAAAAAAAGTGTGAATAATGCCATGGGCACACAACATGACTTTTCCGGCAAGCGGAAAATCAGGCCAGATTCACGTAGTCTGAACTCGGCAAGATAACACTTTATTGATCCCAGGGGAAAATTCAGGTCTTACAGCAGTAGAAAGTTGACAGAACAGGGCAAAGTCAAAAATAAGTAAAAATTAGATAAAAATGTACACTTTAAACTGAATAACAAGGAGTGGCACTTTTAAAGCTATATGGACAGTTGTACATATGTTTGGGAAATGTTACATAAGTATGTAGTTAATAGTACATAGTATTAATATGTAATGACAAAACTGGTAGCAAGTGATATGTTATAATATAATTTGGTACAGTTTATGTAATATGTACATATATAGTACATAGGTAGTATGCTATGTATGTATGTCTGTACAGTAAAACAAACATTTCTAGAATTGTTCTGAATGAAGATGACATATGGATCATAAACTAATCGAATGTAGGCTGTTCATATCACACTGCATCAGAACAGATTTCTTTGACATCACCACAATGGAAACATTGCCAATCATCTATCAAATGTGATCAAATATTGAATCGAATCTAATATTTAAAATCCAAATAGTATTGCCTCGTGTTAAAGCGCGAAATGTGGAATTTCTCTTCATCTCTCCCTCTGTGACGCAAGCGACCTTTGAACCCCCTCTCCCTCCTCTCCACCAGGTTCCATGAGATGCAGCTGACCCTGTCCCAGAAGGACCAGGACATCGCCTTCCTGCGCTCCATGTTGGGGAAGCTCTCAGAGAAGCTTGACCAGCTGGAGAAGAACCTGGAGCTCAAGTTCGGTGAGAGACGCAAAAACTCCCTCAGAAGGCTTTGATTTGTGTGGGGGTTTTTTTTCCCCCACCCTTGTTTAACCATTTAGGTTGACTGCAACATGATCTTATTCAGAGATTCCACTTCTCTCAAAAACAGCTGAAAATCATGTTTCTTTATTGTCATGTTCGTCCTTGGTCTTGGTATTTAATGGCAGAATATCTCCAATTTAAGAGTCAAACACTTTTATAAATTTTTTTTGCCTAGCAGCCTGCCATCATTTATTTAGACTACAATGTTGTCTATCGCAACATGGAAAAGTTCAATTTTGTGAATATACAATCACGGGAAGCTCAAAAAAGATAACAAAGAACATAGAAACGGAATGCTCGTGCACAAATCCTTCCTTGCATGTAAATATTGTGACCAACTCTCAACGTTCGAGTGCCAATGCTTCTCGAGCCACAGCTGTCATCGTGTCAAGTGTTTTCTGAGATTTGTGACATGGCCACAGCAATGCTAGGGTCACACCGCGGGCCGCAGGGGCTGCAGTGTGAAGCCAAGTCGCCGTACGGTCACACCACACCGCCAGTGAGGGGGCTTCTGTGCGTCTGGTGTTAGTGGGCGTGTCGGCTCAAAATCGACTGCTGTTCCTGGGCGCACCAAACATTTCAAACCTCTCTCCTTTTCCATATTTAATATACATTATATAGATAGATGGGGCCGTGAGTACTTTGTTTTTATTAAAATGGTGTAGTTTGTTTACTTAGCAAAATATATAACCTCTTGAAAAAAATGACATATAAATAATCTTGCCATCCGTCCCTTAAAATAAAGAATTGTCGTTGTTGAAGAAACATAAAATGACATGTTCCATATTTTATCAATAGTTGAAGGGACGTTTTTCATTTCTGAAAATGGGAACAATGCAGGGGTCCCAGAGTCCATTTTCCAAGGATCAGCACCATTGAGAGCGTATCGTCCTTCCTATTGCCTATTACCCGGCGCTCTGAGCTGCTCATTTGAATAAAGGTGAAATCTGCTCAACTTTTCTTGTCGCCCTGAACCTGTGAGCTCGTAGCCGGTCGTCGCTCCGCCCCCCCCCCCAGCAGCCGGTTTAATCTGAACTTCAAATGCATTGCAGCCTGTTGCTTTGCAGCGCACTGTTGCCGGCGGTGTGACTGTATCATAACTCTCCATCTGCGAGGCTGGCAGCTGGCTCGAGGTCGTATTTTGGGTTAAAATCCAGAATGCACAGAGACGTCTGCCCTGAGGCTGAGGAAACAATTGTCAAAAATTGCAATTTGGTCAACTAGAGTTCCAAAGATGGACTTTTTTGGAGAGTATAACTCTCAAATGTCTATTTGCCCTATGAAAAGTGCAGTACAATTAAAATTGCTCATATTGCTCTGCTCTGTATCAGAAAAGTACCCAAACATTAGGCTTATTAACGTTAGAAAACTATTCTTGCATCTCTAGTGGCAGATGCAGGAAAGAGGGTTACTCCTTCCAAATATTTTCAAGCTTTGATGGCATGTGGCCAAAAGTGTGCAACTCCCTTCTAGAGTGAGCGATAAGATAAGACTTTAAGCGTGTGTGTGCGTGCGTGCGTGTGTTTCAGATGTGTTGGATGAGAACCAGAGCAAGTTGAGCGAGGACCTGATGGAGTTCAGAAGAGACGCCTCCATGCTCAATGTAAGTGTGTTTTGGTGTAAGTGTGCATGTTTGTCTTGCTTTACTCATGAGGACCAGCACTTGACAGCTCACCTTTGGTGTGAGGACATTTCTGGTTGTAAGGGAATTTTAGTTGGTCCTCATGAAAAGTGTGTGGGTGCGTGCTTAACAGAAATTAGGCTTGATCAACCAATGAATGTTTGGGATGGATAGAAGCACGACAAATACCCCAAAAAAACACCATAATAAAACTGTCTTTCAGCTTTTCAATTATATGCTTTTTCTCTCTTGCTCTTGCCGCAGGATGAGTTGTCCCACATCAATGCCAGACTCAACATGGGCATCCTGGGCTGTGAGTGTCACCACTCCTTCTACCTTCCAGCTTTCTTTTTCGTATTTTGTTTTTTGAATACTCCTGCTCTTCGGAGAGAGGCTGAGACTGTAACCGGTGTCATTTGAAAAAAGCTAATTGAGTTTCCCTATTGGTGTCCTTTCTGTCTTTCTTTCTTTCTTTCTTTCTTTTGTCACAAATTCTCACAGCGTCTCTGGTACTCTGGTGTCACTCATTTCAGTTAAAAGCAAATTCCATCCGTTACACATCTTTCTCTTGGCTCTCCACCTTCTCAGCACATGAATGAACGATGATGAAATGGTGATGAAATGAAAACCTCTCCCTCCCTCTCTCTCTGCAGCCTACGACCCCCAGCAGATCTTCAAGTGTAAGGGGACCTTCGTGGGACACCAGGGCCCCGTCTGGTGTCTGTGCGTCTACTCCACCGGTGACCTTCTGTTCTCTGGCTCCTCGGACAAGACCATCAAGGTGGAGACCTCACACACACATAGAGATAATTTAATGACGAAAAGTCACGGGGTACATAACATGGAACAAAAGGAAACCATAAATACAGGCAAAAATACCATTGTGCCATAGTGCTCTTCAATCCATTACTCAACTATTGCTAACTATTGCACTCATCATTGCATGAAGTTCCCCATACTGATGCCGAACTGGGACTGTTTTTTTTACAAATATGTGACTACTGGAATCCACTGCAGAGCGTATTGAAATCTGAGCCAAATCCTCCCTCCTGGATGATTTAAAAGTTCTGATCCAGCATGTATTTATGTATTTACTCTCTCTCTCAGGTGTGGGATACCTGCACTACATACAAGTGTCAGAAGACCTTAGAAGGTCATGATGGCATTGTGCTGGCGCTCTGTATCCAGGGGTATGAAAACACAACCACACACGCTTTCTCATACACACACACACACACCTTCAGATGCCCATGTCCGCTCTAACATTCCCTTCTCCGTCTCCATAGGAACCGGCTGTACAGCGGCTCTGCAGACTGCACCATCATAGTGAGTGACACTCTTGTTTCCTGTTTGCTCAATCTCAATGCCGACATGCATGTTAGCGCTGTAACGTGTTTGTGTGTGTGTGCGTGTGCGTGTGCGTGTGCGTGTGTGTGTGTGTGTGTGTGTGTGTGTGTGTGTGTGTGTGTGTGTGTGTGTGTGTGTGTGCGCAGGTGTGGGACATCCAGACCCTGCAGAAGGTGAACACCATCCGTGCCCACGACAACCCTGTGTGCACGCTGGTGTCCTCCCACAACATGCTGTTCAGCGGCTCCCTCAAGGCCATCAAGGTACCCGGCGTACCCCAAGGGTTTTGTTTTTTTTCCACACTTGGTGTTCTCCAGACACTGAGGTTCTGATGTGGATAATCGGAAAATTAGGTGATCTAACTCTTGAGCGACCCTGAGATATTGTTGACAGTAGTGGTCGAGCGATTGATCGGTCAGCTATTTGGGCCGATATTTACCCATTTTGAGATCATCGGCGATGCTTGCACTTATGAGGCCGATTAAAAAAGAAAGGTCTGCAGACCAGTGTTGTCAAAAATATAAATGAATCTATACTTATGGATTCTGAATCTTTGAAACAATTTCAATACTTGTTTTCCGCACTTTCGATATACCGATAGCAGCTGCGCTTCCTCGCTCTCTCTGACATTGAGTTGACACAAACACACCGCTGCAATGCCGGCATTACCCCGCCTCCTCTCACTCACTCGCGTCTTCACTCGTCTCATTCACTCCGATTTGTTATGGTGTTAGCTCATTAAAGATGGCAAGTGCAGAGCAAGTGTGTGTGTGTGTGTGTGTGTGTGTGTGTGTGTGTGTGTGTGTGTGTGTGTGTGTGTGTGTGTGTGTGTGTGTGTGTGTGTGTGTGTGTGTGTGTGTGTGTGTGTGTGTGGTGTGTGTGTATATATATTGTTATTAATTGTTTATTTACAAAGTACCATATAAACATAATAGAAGGGTATATTTGCACTCAGAAGTGAAAGAGACTTTAATTTGAAGTTTGAACATGTTAGTTACAGTATATGTTGTGTCTAGTTACAGGTTGAATTATACTGAAACTTGGTGACAGTCCCATATTCTATTTTATTGGAACTCCGTGACCGTTCCATGTTCTATTATTCCCTAATGAATAATGAACAATAAACACCGTGTCAAAATCAACATTCTCACTTCTGTGTTCACTAAAAAATTGCAGTGGTAGTACGTACATACGTGCAGCTGTCCTATAATGTGAGCATGATCCGATCACATGATTTGCCACCGGTGCATCTCTAGTTGGTAAACATGTTTGGTAACTTTACAAGATAGTGCATTTCAAGCGATATATCTTAATGAAATTAATTTGTATACTGTATATAGATTAGCGGTAGTAGCTTGCTTACGATGTGATTAATCCACGGCCACAGTGTGATTAACTGATGGAGTCATTTAGCTGCAGTAACTTAAACACCACAGAGACTTCCTGTTATACTGTTGTGGTACTGAAAATATTTTCCCAAGGTTGGCAGGTCTGCCACTCTATAAATATCGGCATCGGCCATTGGAAAAACCCATATCGGTCGACCACTAGTTGACAGCGTTGCCAAGGACAATTCAAGGTGTGTGTGTGTGTGTGTGTGCGTGCTTGCGTGTTTACTTAGACCTCACTTTGGTGTGTGTGTGTGTGTGTGTGTGCGTGCGCACACGTGTGTGGTATCTCAAACGTCACTATGGGTACTAGGGGGAGACAGGAAGCGGAGGGGGTTGGGTGGGGGTGACTATGATCTCAGCACTTTTACACAGGGACTTTCCTTTCTTACCCAACTTTCTCTCTCTCTCTCTCTCTCTCTCTCTCTCGTCTTTCATTGAGTGTCATATTTTCTTTATCTGGCTCTTTCAATGACATCATCCACCCCATTACTACACTTTCAATCTTATCTACTCTTTGTGTGTTTTCTTTTCATATTTTTTTATTATTATGACCAGTTGATAATAATTTAATTTAGTGATTTTTTACAATATAATATTTTATAATAAAGGGCCCAATTTACTTGGAGTGTAAGTGAAATAATGCCGTGTGTGTGCAGGTGTGGGACATTGTAGGCACTGAGCTGAAGCTGAAGAAGGAGCTGACGGGTCTGAACCACTGGGTGCGGGCGCTGGTGGCCTCGCAGAACCACCTGTACAGCGGATCCTACCAAACCATCAAGGTAACTGGGACTCAAGGGACACTGTGTGTGTGTGTGTGTGTGTGTGTGTGTGTGTGTGTGTGTGTGTGTGTGTGTGTGTGTGTGTGTGTGTGTGTGTGTGTGTGTGTCTGGGGGGCTCTGCTGGCTTTGCGTTGGAATCCACTAGAGCGCGTTGGTAATTGGATGGTATCGTTTCTAAATATAGCGGCAGAACTCTGTCTTTGTGTCAACTTTGTTCCGCCGCCGAGCGTTTTCAACGTGGGCGTCCATGTCCCTACGTCTGTGGGTCTCGGTGGAGTGGGATGCTAATGAACCCCCAGGGGGATTTTCGCACAGGGATAAAGGCAGGGACAGCAGTAGAGAGAGAGAGAGAGAGAGAGAGAGAGAGAGAGAGAGAGAGAGAGAGAGAGAGAGAGAGAGAGAGAGAGAGAGATGAGAGAGAGAGAGAGAGAGAGAGAGAGAGAGAGAGAGAGAGAGAGAGAGAGAGAGAGAGAGAGAGAGAGAGAGAGAGAGAGAGAGACGCTCCATTTTGAAAAAATGTTAAATCTGACACTCAGAGTGAGAGACTTTTATTTATGTTTGGCCCAAGTCATTCTTCAACAATTTTAAAGAGCAACTACAGTGTGATTGGAAGTAGTTTCTATTTATTTTATTTTTTTTGCCCAAGCTACACTCTACAACTTACATGGATCCAAACTACATTCACCATCAAACATCCACATGTTCACACTTTTCTTAAAGGTGTATAAAAGATAGATAGATAGAAAGAGAGGATAAGATGCTTTATTTATCCCCGGAGATAAATTGCATTGTCACAGCAGCTCACATAAAAAACAGGCAATAATAATAATAAAACAATTTAATAAGAAAATGTCAATATGCCATAAACCTCAAAGTTAACTAGAGGATGGGAAAAAATTGACAGTAAACACTTGTAAACAATCACAACATGGTAATATGCAGTGTACCTAATGATAAACAATAAATAAAAACCTGAAAAGTAACAAAAATAATAAACAGGAAAGATTTGGTCGTATACAATGAACCTATACACTAACTAGAAGATACATGGACAGTAAACCTAAAAATGTAACGTTATCTAATGAAATAAACCATGGAATAAAACACTGAACCTAAAGATAAATGATGAACCGTAAGGATGTGTGTGTGTGGCCATCTACATGCAGGAGTCTTCACTTGTGTATAATTTTTTTTCCTCCATCCAAAAATTCCGTGGCTTCTCTGGAACGCCACCTCGTGATTGGCCGGCGGCCACGCAGCCTCGGGATCGCTCCAGCCCGTGTTGTCATGGCAACAGTTTATTAAAAAAAAACAAAAAAAAAAAACGGAATTGACAACTTGCAGCTGTTCTGCGGCTCACTTTTTCCAGTGTGTGTGCGTGCCTGCCTGCCTGCCTGCCTGCCTGCCTGCCTGCGTGCGCATTGAAATAGTTGACTACTAAATTAGAAGGATAAGGGGTCGCTATTTTCTCGATCATATGTGTGTTTGTGTTTCTGTAGGTTAAATATAAAACTATCTTCTCTCTCTCTCTCTCTCTCTCTCTCTCTTCTCTCTCTCTCTCTCTCTCTCTCTCTCTCAGATTTGGGACATCCGCTCTCTGGAGTGTGTCCACGTGCTGCAGACCAGCGGCGGCAGCGTCTACTCCATTGCAGTCACCAACCACCACATAGTCTGCGGCACCTACGAGAACCTCATCCACGTAAGGAGGGGTAGACACACACACAAAGAATATGCTTTCTAATGCCACGAGAGAATAAATAACCGTCCGTGTAACACGCCGGTCAAGATTGGTGGCACAGTGGCTCAGTGGTTGGCACGGTTTCCTCACAGCAAGAAGGCCGTGGGTTTGAACCCCGACCGTCCCATGTCCTTTCTGTGTGGAGTTTTCATGTGCTCCCCATGTTTGTGTGGGTTTCCTCGGGGTGCTCCGGGTTCCTTCTGCCATTAAAAGACATGTATATTACGGGTAAATAGTCCTGTCATTGCCCCTGACCAAGGCACTGGCGTATTATCCAGGATGGCGCCTCGTACTGTCGTCTCAGTGTGTTGTGTTGTTTTGTCCTATTTTGTTTGTTAATATAGTGTTTTGTGACAATTCCGGGAGCTCGTACACCAGAGAAGAGCTCATGAACATCAGGGCTACAACTCCTGTGGATTTATTTTCCACTTTAATCGCCACACCCGTGGAATTACTGAACATTCTAGTCAAAGGTGCGCTCATCTTTGTGCATGCCCCGGAGGAGAGGGAGACATGCTGGTGCACTTGTGGCCTCCGCCGACGCGGATGCCGCGCACCGCTACCTGGAATATTTCTCTCTAACGTGCATTCACTGGGAAACAAACTGGATGAACTACTGTTGGGGAAGAACAGTGTCTTTTCTTCATCTTCTGTTTTGTGCTTCACGGAGACGTGGCTGAGTCGAACGATACCGGACTCTGCGCTGCAGCTGGCAGGCTTCCAACTCTTCAGAGCGGATAGAGGTGTAGGTTTGTGTTTTTACACTAACAGTAGCTGGTGTGATTATGTCACAGTGATCTACTGCACTGTTCTCCTGATCTGGAATCTTTTTTTAATTAACTGCAAACCGTTCTGTTCTCCCCATGAGTTTGTTTCAGTCATGGTCGGTGTTTACATACCACCACAGGCCAACGTGCGAGAGGCACAGCGCATCCTCGCCGACCAGATATGGTGTGTGGAACGGACTTCCTAGTTATTGTCCTTCACAACTTTGACAAAGGAATCCTCAGCCATGAACTCCCCAAATATATACAGTTTATTAAATGCCCCACCAGAGAGGAGACTACTTTGGACCCCACTGTTACACCACAGTAAGCAGTGCCTATCACGCCGTCCCCCGAGCTGCACTGGGACACTGACCATGTCATGGGCCACCTGATTCCTGCATACAGGCAGAAATGAAAGCGGTGTAAACCTGTGGTGCGGACAAGAAGTGGACCAGTGAAGCTGTGGAGGATCTTCAGGCGTGCTTGGACCGTACTGACTGTGATGTTTTCAAGACTGCTACCAATAGTCTGGATGAGTACACAGAGGCTGTGACATCATACATCAGCTTCTGTGAGGAGAGCTGTGTACCATCACGCACCAGGGTGAGTTACAACAACGACAAGCCCTGGTTCACAGCTAAACTCAGACAGCTAAGGTCAAAGAAGGAAGAGGCGTTTAGGAGTGGGGACAGAGACATGTTCAAAGTGGCTAAGTACAGGATTAGCAAAGAGGTGCGAGTTACTAAACGACTGCACTGAAAGAAACTCCAACACCAGTTTTCCGCCAATGACTCTGGCTCTGTCTGGAAAGGGATAAATCACGAACCTCAAACCAAGGACGCCTCACTCCATGAACAGCTCACGTCTGGCCAACGACCTGAACAACTTCTACTGTCGCTTTGAAAGGCAATGGGACAGCCCTGACACCATCCCCCGTGACACCCTCCACCAGCCCCAGCCTAGCAGCTCCACCTCCCCCACCTACACCTTCCACCGGCGCCAGCCTACTAGCTCCACCTCCCCCACCACAGCAGGAGACTGGACCTCTTCACAGCTACTCACTTCAGAGCCCCCCCCCCTCACAGTGATGAGTCTTTCAATCCTGGAGAGGGACGTCAACAGGCTCTTCAAGCGGCAGAACCCCCGCAAAGCAGCCGGACCAGACTCTGTCTCTCCATCCACCCTGAAGCACTGTACTGGCAGCACACCTGTGCGGTGTTCGCAGACATTTTCAACACCTCACTGGAGACATGCCACGTACCACCAGCCTGCTTCAAATCCTCCACTATCATCCCAGTCCCAAAAAAGCCAAGGACCACAGGACTTGGAATGATTACAGACCTGGTCGCCCTGACTTCTGTGGTGATGAAGTCTTTTGAACGCTTTTTGCTGTCCCGCCTCAAATCCATCACAGACTTTCTCCTGGACCTCCTGCAGTTCGCCTACAGAGCCAACAGGTCTGTAGACGATGTAGTAAACTTGGCCCTCCACTTCATCCTCCAGCACCTGGACTCCGCAGGAACCTACACCAGGATCATGTTTGTGGATTTCACCTCCGCCTCAAGCTCTCCCAACTGAGCGTGCCTGACTCCACCTGCCGGTGGAACACAGACTTCCTGTCTGACAGGAGGCAGCACGTGAAGCTGGGAAAACACGTCCCTGACTCTCGGACCATCAGCACCGGTTGCCTTCAAGGCTGCGTTGTTTCTTCTCTGCTCTTCTCCCCGTACACCCACAGCTGCACCTTCAGCAGCATTCTGTCAAGCTCCTGAAATTTGCGGATGATTTGGTTTGGCCTCCAGGACCCTGAGGCGTGCGGGTAAGATTGGTGTTGACCCCTCCCTCCCACCCCGGACACAAACTGTTTGAAACACCACTTTCCTCTGGCAGGAGGCTGCGGTCCAACAAGGCCAAAACCTCTCGCCACAAGAACAGTTTCTTCCTGCCTGCAACTGGCCTCATCGACAAGGCCCCCAGCCCCACTGAAATGGACCCTCACCCCTCCCCCCATAAACACTACACAGACCTGTACACCTTGAATTGAATTAATATGTCAATGCGTTACATTAACGCACATTCTTCTGGACTATTATCCAGGCTCATTGCACATATTTTTGCCCATTGTGTCAGGGGCATTGTATTTGTACAAGGAAAATAAATATATTCTATTCTATATATCTTGGTGATTTTAAAAAATACGAAAAAATGATTGAATCACTTAATCTATAATTGAGGGCTTAAATATTTAAGCCAGTTGAAATTGAATTAAAAGTTAATTGTTGGCTACACAACTTGAATACATGTATTAGTTCATAAATGGGACACTTGGGATGTTGGGAAACCTAATGAAAACAACGTTTGAATGGATTTACAAAGATGAAGTTAATCAGAATTTGGTTTGGTTTCCAAAATGCACTGTAACGTACTGTAAGATATGCCCCAAATAATCCACGCCATTTATGTATTTATTTTTCTGATACAAAATTGGTCTGAAATTTCTCCTAAACCGCCATTTCAAAAGTCTATGAGGCAGTTTTGTGGACACAGTCTGAGCCTAATTTTAGGCTAAATCACACTTTTGATTTGGACTAACCGAAATGGCGTTTCTCAGTCGTGGTTTAAAATAGTCTCAGACCTGCCTCGTCTTGGTTTAAAGAGAGAGAGCTCATCTTGGTCTAAGTCAAGGCTTAAATTCAACCCCGGCCTGAGGCAGGTTTATCTTTGGATTAATGGACGTGGGCCTCCAGGTCGACCAGTTTGATCTGGACTAAGACCAGCACCAAGACCAGACAGAAGGAACTGTCTAGTCCTTCATCACCTTAGTCTAGGACTTCTTGGTCTAGAACAAAATCTTAACTTAAGCAACGTCTCAGAAAAGCATTTTTTTTTAAATTCTGGATTCATTTAAGTAGGACCAGTTTAGTGGGACAGGTTTAGTTTAGTCCCGACTTCGCCCTTGTCTGCAAAACCACCCCTATAATTGGTAAAATTCCCCTTTTGAATCTGAACCGCAAAGCATTTCTATGAAGTTAAAATGCAGAATGACACCTTAAAACCTTTCTATCGTCTATCAATCTATCCCCCTCCTTTCCCCTCCCTGCAGGTGTGGGACATCGAGTCCAAGGAGCAGGTTCGCACGCTGACGGGCCACGTGGGCACCGTCTACGCCCTGGCCGTCATTTCCACACCGGACCAGACGAAGGTCTTCAGTGCCTCCTATGACCGCTCCCTGCGGGTGAGGAACGAGAACAATAACAAAATGAACCAACTGAGATTAACATTATTGTGGAGATGGCTCCAAATCGGCTTCTGTTTAGACACAGTATCCTCATATCTAAGTGTTTTGATTGCAGGTGTGGAGCATGGACAACATGATTTGCACCCAGACGCTGTTGAGGCACCAGGGTAGCGTGACGGCGCTCGCCGTCTCCAGGGGGCGCCTCTTCTCCGGGGCCGTAGACAGCACCGTCAAGGTGGGTCTGACCGTCCGTCTGTCTCTCCGCCCCTTCATCTGTCTTCTCTCTATCCCTCCGTCCGCTGGATAAATTCCACTTCGAAACCCACGTTGTGTATCGATTTCTATCATCGAATTTGTTCTCTCGCTTAAGTACTCAGTAGAGTCTGACATAATCTTTTGATGCTTATAAAAAAGAAATTGGGGAGGGGGGTGGGGGAACAGAAACAGATCATCATTCAACTTTTATCACTTCTTCCTATGCTACGCTGAGACTGTACAAACAATTTCATAATATAAATATATATTTACCATATTCTCCTTCCACGAGGGTCGGGCGTGAAAATGACAATACCTGTGAGCATATTATTGATATTGAGTATTGATATGTAGTTTGCCATTTGGTGAGAGAGAGAGAGAGAGAGAGAGAGAGAGAGAGAGAGAGAGAGAGAGAGAGAGAGAGAGAGAGAGAGAGAGAGAGAGAGAGAGAGAGAGAGAGAGAGAGAATTCCGGTTTACGCCCTCTCCGCTCAGCTGTTAAGTAACCACTTGTGAACGGATCTCACTTCCCTGCTCTATATGCAAATCTTGTGATTAAAATATAGCAATATATCATTTCATAGTGAAAGATTTAGATTTATTTATTTTCCTTACTTTCCTTCTTGTATGAGAAATGAAAAACATAACCCTAACTCAGAGAATTACAGCGGTTTTCTTTTATTTCTCTTCCAAACAGCAATGCACCGTGCGCACGTGGTGCCTGTGTTTTTTAATTTTTAGATCAATTAATTTTTTGTTTGTTACCTACATGTATGAAACAACACAACTGAGTTAAGGGTCTGTCCCGTTGCCCCTCCTTCCAAAAAAACTCTGTTTCCACCTGTCCCTGTTGCTTTCCGTTGCAATGGGACTTAATCGGATGTTTTTGTGTAAATACTTTACTTGTAAATAATAAATCCTGCACTTCTGTGATGGTGAGATCACATTTACCACATTACATTATGTTCTACGCCGCTATGTTGCTGGATCTACCCCCCGGCGATCGCCGGGGGCAAACGATGAGAGCGCTAGACAGCAAACACGGCTGCACGCAGGGCATTGGATCTTGTCGACGCCGAGGAGGAATTACCGTTCGTGGTGGTTCAACTGACGAAAAGCAGCGGAAGGAAGCTGCTCTGTCCATGCGGAGACAGGAGAGGGGTGGAAGTTATGACCTGCTCAGTATTTCTATTACAGAGGAACTTACTGAGCTACGGAATGGCGTCACAATGTGTAATCATTCTCCCTCGTTGCAAGATTCTCTAAAATGAAACTGCACATGAATGCCGATTAAAAACGTTGCCTTTAAGGACATTGTTGAATACCACCGCTCTCTCTCTCTCTCTCTCTCTCTCTCTCTCTCTCTCTCTCTCTCTCTCTCCCTCTCCCTCATTATTTCACTCTCTCGCTTTTTCAGGTGTGGACCTGTTAGAAGACTGCTCAGCGGAGGGTGACGGAGGGGGTGGACTTCACGTGCTCCACGTGTCAAACAGACTTATCTGCAAACGCCGAAATGAACTTTTTACCTCCCCTGCCCCCCCCCCCTCCCCTCCCCTCCCTCCCACCCTCCTACCCAACCCCCCTTCCCACCATCTGGTTCCAACCGGTCGCCTCCGACCTGTTTTGCTGAAGTATTACTTTCCATACTCCAACTTCTTGCGGCGGAAGAAGAGACAGATGAAGAGGAGGAGGAGCTGCCTTACACCAATCGGAAGGCTGCGCCAAAAACTGAAGCTGCTCTGGTTGGATGCTGCCGCCGCCGCCGCCGCCGCTGCTGCCTCCCAGTCACGGCCGGCAGCAGAGGAAATTCTAGGTGTTCTTTTGAGTTGTTGGCCGATGTCAATACATGAGGGTCCCATAGCAGAAGATTGATCATCTGGTCGCGCTTCTTTCCGCCCCGGGTCTGATCACTTGTAAATAATGATCGGCGATTAATTCGATGTCCCCGGTTCGCCACGTGAGGTGAGATTTGGTGAAAAGAGAGAGACTTAGTGTAAAATAAAGCCTCTTCCGACTAAAACATGGATCTATAATTTTAAAAGATTTTTTTTTTTTTTTTCTGGTCCAGTGTTAGATTTGAACTCAAAAAGCAGATTCCAAAAGAGAACGGTTGAAATGAATGGACTGAAATATGTTGTGATATGGGGTCGGGTGCTCGGTTCACCTCTGTGCCCCCACCTCCCCCAGCTTGTTCTGGGGAAAAGCACTTTCAACGCTTTTTAAACCCGATGATTGATCTTCTAGACTATAAACTGAATTTTATAAAAGTGCCATGATAGAGCTGTTTTCAGAACCACTCCCACGGTTGTATAGTTGTTGAGAAAAAAAAAAAAAAAAGAGACCCAAATCAGTGCCCAAATCATCGCCATGTGCCCAAGGTGAACCATTCACATCGGAGAGGGATGGATTTTGTGTGTGTGTGTGTGTGTGTGTGTGTGTGTGTGTGTGTGTGTGTGTGTGTGTGTGTGTGTGTGTGTGTGTGTGTGTGTGTGTGTGTGTGTGTGTGTGTGTGTGTGTGTGTGTGTGTGTGTGTGTGTGTCATACTGTGCATGTCGAATGTGAGACCGACTTCTCTCCGCTGCCTCCTGGTTCATCTTCTCCATCCCATACCCACGACAGCTTCCGGAGAGTTCTGTTAACATCAAGCGCTCAAAATAAAGCTTTTAGTTCATACTGTATCTCTGACTGTCTGGAATACAACACGATTATTAAAAAAAAAAAAAAAAATGAAGTTATGCCAGTAACGGTGATGTCCCCGGATGTTCCCACATCGCTCCTAGTCTACATCCGACTAGTGCCTTGCCCATGGGTTGGGTGGAATAGGGGGGGTTGAGGAAGTGTCTTTCATTGTTCATGATTTCATCGATGTTGTCATACACTTGTCATCAGGAAGGCCTGATTTGATCACCGATCAATAAATCAATCTGTTGTACACATATGGAGCTGGTCGACTCTTATCTATATATATATATATATATATATATATATATATAAACGTACTGTATATAGACACACACACACACACACACACACACCAGTCAGCCTTAACATTAAAACCACTGACATGTGGTGGTTATGTATAAGGCAGCAAGTAAACAGTCAGTTCTTGAGGTTGATGTGTTGGAAGCAGGAAAAATGGGCAAGCGTAAGGATCTGAACCACTTTGACAAGGGCCAAATTGTGGTGGGTAGATGGCTGGGTCAGAGCATGTCCAAAACAACAGGTCTTGGGGGTTTTCCTAGTATGCAGTGGTTAGTACCTACTGAAAGTGGTCCAAGGAAGGACAACGGGTGAACTGGTGACAGGGTCATGGACACCCAAGGGCTCATTGGTGCGCGAGGGGAGCAAGGTCTAGTCCATCTGGTCAGATCCCACAGAAGAGCCACTGTAGCACAAATTGTTGAAAAAGTTAATGCTGCTCTGATAGAAAGGTGTCAGAACACACAGTGCATCACAGCTTGCTGCGTATGGGGACCGGTCAGAGTGTCCATGCTGACCCCACTGTTCACCACCAAAAGTGCCGACAATGGACACGTGAGCGTCAGAACTGGACCATGGAGCAATGGAAGGAGGTGGCCTGGTCTGATGAATCACGTTTTCGTCTACATCATGTGGATGGCCGGGGTTAGGGTCCGATCCGACCGAGTGTCTGTGGGATGTGCTGGAACAACAAGTCCGATCCATGGAGGCCCCACCTCACAACGTACAGGACTTAAAGGATCCGCTGCTCACGTCTTGGTGCCAGATACCACAGGACACCTTCAGAGGTCTTGTGGAGTCCATGCCTCCACGGGTCAGAGCTGTTTTGGCGGAACGAGAGGGAGTTACACAATCTACACCAAGAGCTACACCACTAACAATGGTTATTAGTGGTGCTTTTAATGTTGTGTGTGTGTGTGTGTGTGTGTGTGTGTGTGTGTGTGTACTGTATTATTATCTATAGTATATTATATAATATTATTAATAATTAAAAATGATCATAGAATTACAGTTGACCTGCTTGAGAGGAAACTAGATATAACAAAAAGATATTTCTCTATATACTGTATATTATGCATATAGAGCGATAATATAGCACATATTGCTCTACTTCCCCCTGATGGCGACAGATAAAAATACAACTCAGCGGTCGAACTCAGTTGAATGATTTAAAAGGCCGGGCACACCACCATTTTTTTATATAGAACATTTATTTTTAATTTTTTTGTCAGAGCAGATGGCCATAAAATGCAGTCACTGCAAGCACACCACTGTCCAATCTCTACGACCGACACACACACACACACACACACACACGCACGCACGCACGCACACACTTTCCCCACACACTCTGCAGAGCAGAAGGGACACCAATCTGGTGTCTGTTTGGATGCACACAGGCTAAAAACAAACAAACAACAAACAAACAAAAAAAAACCTCAATAAATAAAAATAGCTTGGCTTTTTTCTTTCTTTTAGTCTTTTTGGGGATACGAAAGAGCAGTCGGCTCTCCACAACACTGCTGACCACCTGTTGGCTTTTCTCTTTCCAAAACTGTTGCCAGAACCCAAACAGATGAACCAAAAGGAGGACACAGACCCACAGTGGGGAAGTTAAAATTTCTATTGATTGATTGATTTTTTTTTTTTTTATTATTATTATTAAGAACCATGTGCATGTAGCTCACATGCACAGAGGTGAGAGGGCCGGGGTTGGTGTGGAAAAAATAAAGAGAGGGAGAAGACTTCCACCTTCGTCTGGGAGGCGAAGTGGAAGTTTGGTGCTGGGATTTCCAGACCAACGGCTCAACGGTTTTCTCAAAGGTTTCCAAGGGCGGTTGGAGGTGTGTATGCCATATCCGGCTGAACTGGGTCAAACGGGGACTATTTAAAAACTGTAAATACAATTATTTCTAAAAAGATGTATCTAATTTTTTTTCCAAAAATATTTTTTATTTTATTATTAGAATTTTTTTTAAACCTTATCCTTCCCAGTGGAAAATAAATAATAATACATAACAGGGTCAGTCGGTTTCGGAATTTTAACGTGATGGAGTTGAAATAAAGAAAATAATTGAAAGCAACCCTGGACATTTTGTAAAGCAACTTCACAGACACACTCTTCTCCTGTACCACCCCAAAAAAAACAACAACAACAAGGCAAGGCACATGTTTAAAAAAAAACAAAACAAAAAAAAACCAAATAAGAATAAGAATATTGCATTGAAAAACAATACAAGATCCAGAGAGAGAGTGAGAGAACTGCATTTTACACATCGCCGCACTTTGGACCCATATAGAGGCAAAAAAAAGGGGAAAGAATTTTAAAACAAAAACATAAAGCTTCCTGGAAATAAACACATATCCCAACATGGCGTCTCACGAGAACTCAGCACCTAAGACCACGACCAAAGCAAGAAGAAACAAAGTAAAAAAAAAAAAACCCAACACTCAGATCAGATCTGCCTCCCCATGACACACACACACACACACACACACACACACACACACACACACACACACACACACACACACATCATTAAACACTTTATTATTTTTTTGTTGTTGTTGCAAATATCCATTTATATAATCTCTATATGATCATATTGAAATACCACAAGTATTCTTTCATTTCGTATTATTATCATCGTCGTTGTAATTCGTTTTCTTTAAGGACAGAGGCTGCTATGGAACTGTAGAAAAAAGTGTATTTTTTATTTTTTTTTGTTGGATTTTTGTCCGTTTTGTCTTGTCTCCGTAGGCTGAACCATCGCGTGTCACACTATGCACATTTTTGGTCGGTTTAGGAACCCGGCGCCGCATTTGCAACCCCCGGAAAGACGGGTCCCGGGAGCTTCCATCCATCCACCCATCCATCCACCCATCCATCCATCCACCCATCCATCCATCCACCCATCCATCCATCCATCCATCCATCCACCCATCCATCCACCCATCCATCCATCCATCCACCCATCCATCCACCCATCCATCCATCCATCCATCCACCCATCCATCCACAGATCCATCCATCCATCCACCCATCCATCCATCCACCCACCCATCCATCCACCCATCCATCCATCCATCCACAGATCCACCCATCCATCCATCCACCCATCCATCCATCCACAGATCCATCCATCCATCCATTCCTTCAATCCATCCACCCACCCATCCATCCACCCATCCATCCATCCATCCACAGATCCATCCATCCATCCATTCCTTCAATCAATCCGTCCATCCATCCATCCCTTCAATCCGTCCATCCGTCCCGGCGACCGCGTCGTCACGGCAACGCGCTGTGTCGCGACCACGGCGACGATGACGCAGGAGCTGAGGATGCTGACGAGAGCGACGATGACGACAGTGGGCGGGGATGACAGCGATTGTCATGGCAACGTGCAGTGGGGGCGGGGGCTCTAAAGAGAGAGAGGGCGAGGGAGAGGGAGAGGGCGAGGGAGAGGGGTGGAGGAGTCTGGGCTGCAGCTGGACGGAAGGTCCGGGACGTGGGAGTCACACGCTAAGAATCTGATCAGTAACATTCAAAACAAATCCTTGTTTTATTCTCATAAAAAAAAAAACAACAAAAGAAACAAACAAACAAAAAAGAACTGTTACCGGCGGACGTCCACCCGCGGCGTTTGACGGAGAATCCGGACGACCTCGCGCCGTTCTCCGGCTTTATTTCAGTCGACACGGAAGCGCCCGCTCAGGGCCGCCTCGTCCCGGTGCCGCCGCCGCCTCGTCCCGGTGCCGCCGCCGCCTCGTCCCGGTGCCGCCTCCCGCGGAAGCTCATCCGGATTCCACGCTCGCAAAGCCGCGTCGCGCCGCGTCCGGTGGAGGCTGCGGGACGCGTGCGACGGGGTTTGTTTGTTTTTTAACTCACGCACGAGGTTCGGTCCGAAAGTCCCGGAAGCGACGCTCGTGCGGTTTGTTTTCTTTTGTCCCCGCACTTTGCGAACCTTGACGTAAAGGGAGCTTCAAACGCTCGTTCGTGGAACATGATAAATGTCCGGCTGAGGAGACGACTCAGTGCGGTTGGTCTTGCTGCCCTCAACAAAGAAGGGGAAAAAACCGCGAAATGGCTTCTAAAGGAATGCTCAGCTCAAATGTGTGTGTGTGTGGGGCGGGGTGTCAGACGCGGATACGCATTCGGTGCGAAATGTGCTTTAGAACATGGCTCCGACTCTCACTGGTCCTCCGCACAAGTTCTCCACACCTCCATCAGTTGCACATTCACTCCCTGAAAGCCCTTCATACCTCCTCCTGGTAATATGTCTCCACCCACCCACTTGTGCAGGCTCCATCTCTCTCTCCCTCCCTCTCTCTCTCTATATATATCTATCTATATGTGTGTGTGTGTGTGTGTGTGTGTGCAATAGAGCTTTTTTTTGTGCTTTTCCTGGGTGCGTGCGAGTCTGCGTCGGTTGTGTATGAGTTTCACGGGCTCTGTTCGCAGGTGGGGGTGGGTTCTTGTGCAAAGGGTGTGAGTGTGACGAGTGCTGCGCTGGAAACGTTAGGCAGCCTGGATGGACGCAAGGTGTGGGATTTGTCACTGCCCCTCCTCCCCGAATTCCACTTCAATTGTTCTTCAAATCTCGAGGGGCGCACACACGCACACGCACGCACACGCACGCACGCACACACTCGCGCACGCACGCGAGATAAGCCGCAGGAGTGAAAAATGGTCTCGTTTTGGTCACGGGTAAAAATATCGTTTTCCACCGAAGTCGTAATTACGTCATCACAACACCAGAGGGCACCATTCCACACAGAACCAAGACACAGAACCAAAGAGCTAGAGATTCCCATATTGATCTGTATAGTATATATATATTTATATATATATATATATATTTTATATATTACTGTGCTAATGCAGGACTTTTTCAGTAGATATAAACTCTCCATGCTTACAATGTACACATACCATACTATGATTCATTTTGTTTCTTTTTTTTCTTTTTGTTTGTTTTTGTTTTGACTCCGTCACGATGATCGAGAGTTCCACGAGGACTCCGCTGTCGTTGCGTTTTCTCCATCCTTCCGTCCATCTTCTCATTCTCTTTCGCTCTCTCTCTCTCTCTCTCTCTCTCTCTCTCTCCGTGGGAGAAGATTTGGGTCTTTGTTCCGGTTGAAGTCTTTTCTCGACCATCTTTCTCCGTCTCCGCCCCTTTCATCGGCGATGGGAGGATGACGGGGGCCCGGGCAGAAGAGGAGAGAAGAGCGGCGGAACCGTTCCTCCACCTTCTTCTTCTTCGTCGACGCAGAGGACGCAAAGGGACGGAGAGAGGGAAAGAGAGGAAGAAGGAGCTGGAGAGAGAGAGAGAGAGAGAGAGAGACAGAGAGGGGGAGAGAGAGAGAGAGAGAGAGAGAGAGACCAACCAGAGTCCGACCGGTTTCCACGGTTACTCCAACATGGCGTCCAGCTGGTCGGCGAGGTCGTCGAACATGCTGCCGATGTCGTCGAGGATGCTGACGGTCGTCTTCTGCTCCACCACCGAGCTGGACGTGCGCGCGCGCACGGGCACACACACACACACACACACACACACACACACACAGACACACACACACACACACACACACACACACACACAGGAGTAGAAAAATCATCAACATGCTTTGAAATAATAATTTCTGATATTCCGAAGAAGCGTCACTATGTAGCAGACGTGTGTGTGTGTGTGTGTATGTTCTGCATTTCATTTGTACATCTCCAGACACTACAGGCAGGGATGCACAGTAGAGAACCATTTGGTTATTGTGAGTGGAGATTTCCAACAATGTGTGTTTAAATCCTAGTTATATAAAAAAAATGTAACGAATGGAAATTAGTTGCAAGATCAAAATGCAGTAATTCATCTAATTTGTCAGTTCCAGGCGGAACAGCGGCTCCGTGTTCTCGACGAGTCACTCGTTAAAACCAGTGTTCGATTTTCGGCCTCTTGGTTGGTGTGATCGGTTTGGGTTCATGTGCAGTGAGCGAGGGAGGACTTCTTGAACGATGAACAAGAGTTATTTTCAGTTCGCCCACATCTGTTGCCAGAGAGGCTCCCGACTCCCGACTCATTTCAACGAGTTGTTCGCTACGAATGAATCGTAAAATACAAATGATCCAAAATACATTTTTAGACACCTTTTTTTTTTTGCTGACTCGTTCCCCATACAAGGATCTACATACAGTAGATTTGATGGCATTAAAAGTGTGTGCATATGTGTGTGTGCATATGTGTGTGTGTGTGCATATGGGTGTGTGCATATGGGTGTGTGTGTGCTCCTCACTCCTCCTGCCGCAGGATCTTGTCCTCCACTGCCTGCAGCGCAGCCGCCAGGGACGCACTGGTCTCCTCCAGCTTCTGGTGCACCAGGGACTCCACCCCGAAGTCCGGCGTCCCAGGGGTCACTGGGAGGGGCACTCCTCCCCCTCCGCCTCCCCCGCCTCCCCCGCCCGCCATCCCGCTGTCCACCGACACGCCCCCGATGGAGGAGCGCGGGGGCTTGACGGGCGGCGGGGTTGGGCTGGGCGTGGCCGGCGTCTGCGGCGTGGTGGGGGTCTGCGGGGTGGTGGAGGGGGTGGGGGTGTGGGGGCTCTGGGCGGGGGGGCTCGGGGACTTGGCCGTGGGAGGCCAGGGGGTGTTTGAGAGTGGGGAGCTGGCCTGCCGTGCTGGCACCGAGTGCTGCCGCATGGAGGCCGTGAATGTGGCGGGCGGCGACGGGGGGCTGCTCATGGAGTGGATCAGCTTGGCCGGCTTGGGGGCGGTGGGCGGGGGTGCCGGCTTAGGGGAGATGGGTGGAGGAATCTTCTTCCCTTCCACTAGGGAGCCAGAGAGAACAGGACAGATGAGGATATTTACAAAACACAGCAAAACAATGAAGTTAGGTAACACTCAGGAAAGCAGGACCGTACCTGGGCTTCCAGGCGTGCTGGGGCCCGGCAGAGGAATCCTCTGTGGCGCCCCCTGGCGCTTGATCTGAGCCAGGACCGGCTTTGGGGAGACGGGAGGCTTGGGCTTCCTCAGTGGAGTCATGTCGGTCGCCGCCATGGGGGCCCCCTGGTCCACGCTGTCCTTGCGTGGGGCCGGGTGCTGAGGCAGCGGGTGGGGTTGGGTCTGGGGCTGAGGCTGCTCTGTGATGCCCACGTCTGCTGAGGACACAGGCCGGCGTCGGATAGTGGCCGTTCCGTTCTGGTAGGGCACCGGCTGCGCGGTGTTGGCTTGCCCGATGTTAGCTGGCGACGCGTTGACCAGAGCGGCGATGGGCTCCCCGTTGGCCCCGGCGAGGTCAGCGAAGCCCTCGGGCTCCTTGTCGCGGCTCTTGGGTCGGCGTTTGACGGTGGAAGACTCCTGGAGGGTGAAGCGCGAGCCGTTGGGGTTGCCGCTGGGCTTGGAGCTGCGGGGCCGGCGCTTCATGGTTGCTGTGGCGTCCACCCTGGAGAGATCTTCTGGGGTGTAGATGCTGTCGCCCTGGACGCCATCCCCGTCCCCGTCCCCCTGCAGACAAACACAAAATAAACACTAACGGAAAAATTCATACATTCATGGCATTTGGTGATTTTTGCACAAACAGAAATTCGCTGACATTTGCATGAACAGCAACGAGACAGTAGGCACACAAATAGCAGTAAACTTAAGCTGCAAGTACACTGCGAAGCTACTTCAGCACAGATAAAGATGTAGATAAGATACAATTATATATAATATATAGATAGATGGATAGATAGATAGATAGACAGATAGACAGATAGACAGATAGATAGATAGATAGATAGATAGATAGATAGATGGATAGATAGACAGATAGATAGATAAATAGATAGATAGATGGATAGATAGATAGATAGACAGATACAGACAGACAGACAGATAGATAGATAGTTAGATAGATGTAGTTTAGATCAGCGGTTTTCAACCTGTGGGGCATGTGGGACAAAAGCACCTTATTGGCCGCAAAAGAAAAGAAGGAAATAACATTGATCCCACCCATCAGCATCTATACATCTATACGCCGATAACTATGTTCTTTTACAAAAAATACATAAAATACCCTGCTTTCATAGCTACTGCTAACTTTGAACATCCGCTGGATGATTCCCAAAATCCTAGTAACCCCATATTCCCATGCCAAAAAAGGTTGAAAACCCCTGGTTTAGATACATAGATAGATAGATGGGTAGATAGATAGATAGATAGATAGATAGATAGATAGATAGATAGATAGATAGATTGATAGACAGATAGATAGATAGATAGATAGACAGATAGATAGACAGACAGATAGATAGATAGATAGACAGATAGACAGATAGATAGATAGACAGATAGATAGATAGACAGATAGATAGATAGATATATAGATAGATAGATAGACAGATAGACAGATAGATAGATAGACAGATAGATAGATAGACAGATAGATAGATAGATATATAGATAGATAGATAGACAGATAGATAGATAGATAGGTAGCTACCTGTCCCTCTCCTTCTTCTCGTCCTGGCCGGCGGATGGTCAGGCTTCCCTCCTCGGCGAAGGGGAGGCACTCCGACATCCCGCTGCCCGTGGGATGGGGGGAGGACGGGGGGTTGAGGGGTGAGGACGAAGGCTGTGTCATGTGGGGGCAGGCGTCTCCCCCAGGCTGCGGGGCAGGGCAGGGCGTGGCGGCGACCTGGAGGGAGGCGGAGGGCAGCTCCCGCCGGGCGGCCGCCACCAGCTCACTTACGGGGCCACTGATGGTCCGCCGCCGGTTCACCACCTCGCCGTCCAGACCGATGGTGTCGCGCGACTTCCCCACCTGGGGAGGATGGAGGCGAAGATGCAAAAGTTGATGCGAACTTATACAATGCAACTCTGTTTTTACTATGTCATTACTTTTATTGATCTGTTGTTTGCCGGTAAAAAATATTGAATGTCTATTGAAATATGTAAAGGAGATTTCTAGTAACAGAACAGTAACGAACTGCAACTGCTGATGGAATCTTGCGGCAAAAGTTCAATTTTCTCAACCCCTATGATCACGGTGGTGCAGAGAGACAAACCAGATGTTGTCTTCAGGAAGAAATTGAGAATTGTATCCAACATTTTGTACAATAAATGTCTAAAAGATCCTGGAGACTTGACGCGGACAAAGATTAGCAAAATCATTTCCCCCTGACAACATATCAGTAAAATAGCCGACGTTAGCAATTTCACCTGGAGGAAATTCCTCTGCAGGGCCATTCCTTTGGGTCCGCCCCCGATGGACGACATCTCCAGCATGGCGGCGATGCTTCGCACGCTGCCCACGCTGCTCGTCTCCACGGCGCCCGCCTCCACGGAGACGCCCAGGTCACTGGCCCGCCGCTGCTGGTGGTAGGGCACATCCAGCATGCCACCGGTGGTGCTGTGCGTCTGCGGCTGGGCGCCGCCCTCAACGAGGTTGGAGCTGGAGCTGGAGATGGCCGAGCTGGAGCGCTTGGGTGGCGGGGGTGGCGGCCCCTTCTTCTTCTGCCGCAGGGCGAAGGACTGCGACTGGCTGCGGTTGACATTCTTCTCCTGGTTGCGGACTGAGTGGCTGCGGCCCACCCGGTGGGTGACGGTGGCGTACTTCCCGCAGCCCGCTGCGGCGGCGGCCGCAGAGATCTGAGTGGCCGTCGGCTCGGCCCCGCCCCCTTCTCCTCCCCCCCTCTCATTGCACTCACCGTCGGAGGCGGCGTAGCGGTTCAGGCTGTGTGCACGTTTCTTCTGGAGGGCCGTGTGCTCGGCGTCACTCTGTTCGACCTCCGGGGGAAGACAGAGGAGCGGGACGGAGACCTGGGCCTGGGGCTGGGGGCCCTCCCTCACCTCCGGGGCCTGGCCCTGGGGGTGGCGCTGGGGCGGCTGCTGCTGCTGCTGCTGCACATGGGGCTGGGCATTGGGAGCCCCGCGGTGGGCTGGCGGGGACTGAGGGTGGTGGGAGCGTGGGGACTGGGGCCTCTCCCCCTGAATGAGCTGGGGGGAAGGCTTGGTCTTGGCCTGGGGGGAAGCGGCGCTCTGGACAGAGGAGGCAGAGGAGGACGAGGAGGTCCTGGTCTTGGTGGGGGTGTGTGGTGGGGTGTAGGGGGGTGCAGGCTGGGAGTGCGAGTGCGAGTGCGAGTGCGAGTGGCGGGGCTTGCCCTGCGACGACACGCTCCCCCGGTGGGAGGACGAGGAGGATGTGGTGCTGCCCTGGCTGCTCTGCTGCCGCATGGTCCTGGCCTCCTTCTTGGGGGGACCCTGCACCACCTCATCCTGGTCCTTGCTGAGGCTGCGTGTTCGCTGGCCTTTCACCTCTGGGCCCGGCTGGATCAGGGCAGTCTGCAGCTCGGTGCTCAGCTCGCTGTCCTGGAATGTAGTCAGCCTGGGGGACATAACCTCTGGAGAACGACAAGTCAGTCAGTCAGTCATGAACTGACAATAATACAGAACTTAGGCGTAAACGCGACTTCTCTGAATACTACATATAGCCAATGGGCGACCTCACCATCAGGAGGCGGGCTCTCAATGGACATGACTTCCTGCTGCTGTGTGATTGGCGGAGGCTTCTTTCTGAGCGAGCTCCTCCCCTCCGAGCCACGCTGCATCTCAGCCAGCCGCTTCACCGCCAGCATCAGCTTCTTCTGGTGGCCTGCGCGTTAACATGACAGAGAATTTCAAAGGCTATTTCTCCGAAATGTATTGTGCACAGTAGAAGGTCAAAGGTGTGAAAATAGATATTGATCGTGGTTAACTCAGCACAACGGCCGAGCAAAAGAGCGGAGACGTCCATCTCGTACCCAGTTTGGTGATGCCGATCTCCTGCAGGTCCTCCCAGGTGATGTCTGTGATGAAGTCGATGTTCTCATAGCCGTTCTGCACCAACACCTGGTGATACTGGTTTAGACCAATAGCAGACAGCCACTCCCCAAGGTTGGCCTATAGGAACAGCAGAAACATTCGCATTCGCCGAGCACATCGATAGGAAACAAATTCCCCAGAACAATTGAAATATCAGTTGTTTTGGAGATGTGCGTAAGTGTGTGTGTTTACTCACTGGTTTTTGATCAGGCAGCCACTCAGTGACACTCAGCTTGTTTATCTCTGATGTCATCTTCTTCCTGTGGCCAGGTTTGGTCACGCCAATGGCCGTCAGATCCTGCACACACACACACACGCACGCACGCACGCACGCACGCACGCACGCACGCACGCACGCACACACACACACACACACACACACATATAATTGCAACCACCACCACAACCACCAAGAAGAGCTATTACAAGGAAATATTTTGATGAATTCATAGTTCCAGGAGCTGCATAATCAACTCCTGAAATCTCCAGTAGACACACACACACCCCCCCAAAGAACACACACAAACACAGAGGAAAACCTGCGACTCAAGACAGCACGTGAACCGATGAGAAGTTCTACGGGATAAGAGGAAAGGAGAGGCAATGTAAAATTTCTTCAAATTATAAAAGAGAGAAGATCGATGAAGCAATGTCTGCAGTGAATAAGAAGCATTAGAAAAAGATAAGCTGAAGTGGTTGGTCGTAATTCGCCCCTACAGTCTCACTTGACAGTCCCCCATTGTAAGATCCGAGTTTTATTTGATGCATGCACTTTTTACCTCTTTATAGTTTCCTCCCATAAACAGGTTTATTGATAAAGATGCAAAGGAAGCGAATTAAGCATTTAACCACCTGCGACAAAAATGGCTAATCTTGAGACCCACGGTATCTTTGGAAGATACACAACGCCACACTTTTAAGGACACACCTCAACATCATGACACACACACACACACACACACACACACACACACACACACGGTTGTTACAATACACACTCTCTAATGAGATTATGGTGAACTTGTGTTGAATACCAATGTGAGGCAAACATAGGGGAGCAGGCTTCTACAACATATCTCCAAGGACATGCAGGGCAGCGATGGGACACGGCAAGCGTCCCAGCGTCTGGGGAAATGTTGACATCTTATGAGTCAAAGTTGGTTATCGGGCAACCCAATTGGTATGAGGACGGATCCAATGTCGCAATTTGTTGAATTGAAGAATGGCTCAAGCAGCTCAGAAAGGCTGTGTAAACCAAGCCAAGGGTTAGGGAAACGGTAGGGAAGGATCAGAAAAAGGGTCAAAGGGAAGATCCATGTCAAGCAAACACCGTCCATCTTGACGAGGGACTTGTGTTTCATTGAAGAAATCAATAATATTAATCAGTGCAAATCAATTACTCATCACTCTCAAAGATGGACATGCTATTGTTGTGGCACTCGCAAAAGGGAAGCACAATTTGGAGTCCCTTACTCCAATGTGCCCCTGTTAAGAATCAAATTGTATGGGGAAGGATGATTAAAAGTCACTGAAATAGATCAGCAAAGCTGCTTGATAGAGAGACTAGTTTGCAGACACTGGATATATACAGCATGTTGTAGGGCCCTACACCATTTCATCAAACGGTGCCACCTTGCTGAAATAACTAAACTAACCATGAGAGTGATGAGAATCTGCGTTCGTTCCTTTTCATTGGACAAAGCAGAGCAGTGGTGTAGTATAGAGGGTTTGAACAGGGGGTGACAGGGGACAACGTGACAAGGGTCAACACCAGGCTCAAGAGGTGAAACGTGAAGGCACAAACAAGGGCGGGTCTCTGAGGAGGTCGGACAGAGATTTCATTTCAGTTCATGTGTGCTGAGTGGACACTCAGCACACATTCGAAACACATGGTATACCATCCAAGCATCCTAGTAATGCCTAGCAACGACAGCACAATGAAGCCACATGGACTTATTTACATTGTGGTTCTTGTGAGGTGGCTGGGAGCTCTCTGAGCTTTCACAGGTCCAGGGGTTAGGGGTCAGGGGTTCTGGTGAAGTCAAGGTGCCTTACCTCCGGGGTCATTCGGCTAATGGTGGGTAAATCATACCCAGCGCCCAGGAGGTTTGGAGCGTAGACCTGCAGCTGAAAGTCGCTCAGCCATTGGACAACGGCCTCTGAGCTCTACGGGAGAGAAGACAGGGGGATGGGGGGTGTTGTCACTGCGGCTCTGCTTCTGGCCTTTCATCAGCTCCTTTTCCACAGCAGAGCCAAATGGGACCCTACTTCTGTCCTTTGCATTTTTTGTGCAATGTGAAACTGTGCCACGAGAGACTTACAAACAAAAATACAAAAACATGTCCTTACAAGGTTCATTTAAGTAGATTCCAAAAAGTATTGGTTGTGGAAATGGAGAGAATACTAGGGAAACTGGACCTCCCAAGATGCGGGGGAGTCAACAGTGATAATGCATTAGCCCTGAGTGGCTCCGTTTGATGCTGTGGTGGAAACCAGGCACTGAGATAGGGAAACAGGTAGGAGAAGGACTCTCCCAGCGGCATTTGGACCGCTGCCCCAAGACATTGAAGGGGATTAGAAGGGGTAGGTTCCATATCCTTCTGTTAGGAGTTAGGATTTAAGAGTTACTTTTGGAGTGGACATGTTGAAGACTGACATTTTCCAAAGGCTTTTTATGACTTCATGGCTTAAACACTGTGAGCATCGGAGTCTCGTGGCTAACTGCCATTTAATTTACACTCAGCATCAGCCGTTTGGGTTGCTACTAGGTGCAACTAAATACTAGGGGAGACTCCTGGCCGATTATGCTGTAATGTTGATGTTGGGCCACAGAAACTGGCTCAAGTGAGGAGTGCATTTCAAGAACTCTGTGTTTGTGAAACACCCTGGGACTGTGCGCTGTGGGATTTGGCTCTTCTCTCAGCATACTGAGGGAAGCCTGACATCTTTTTTTTCTCCATCAAACTCTTTGCTATCACTCCCTTAGGGTCTTTTCAAATTCTAGCAAATGTAAGATCTTCTCAAGACCCAAGCATGAGGAAACTGTAGACCTCTTGGAAGGTATTCTAAAGTTGTATTCACACATGCACTCTATACATTGTCCGGATAAATAGGCTGGACATTGTCCAGAGTTGCCCTTTCACACATGTAGCACACAACTGGAGATTATCCATGTCAGACACATTCACACTACTTGGAAATACTCTATTTGATTAAGACAAGGGGCGGAGCCTGGGTAGACCGTGCAGGAGGCAATTTGTAACGCAATGACGCCGCAGAGTTGTTTTTTTGGTGTTGATACTCCATGTATTTGGATGTAATATAAACAAAAGAGTGGAAAGGAATATAAAGGAAAGCAGAAAGGAGTCCAGCTCTGTGCACGAAGATCCGCACAAAGGTAAATAACTGGCGCATGAACATGCACTTCACACATACCACTCAATCGGACATTACACTGGCTTTAGTCTAGGCTGCTGGCTGGGTAAAGTCAGTTTATTGTCCGGTCCAAATGATTTAGACATTTGCGTTTAGACATACAGATCCTCTGGGTAACGTCCCGATAATTTCAGGGGTGCAGTGCATGTGTGAAAGCAACTTTAGTCTATGTCTATGTCTATGTAAGTGATAACCAACCTGATCTCGTTGACAGAAGGAGATCAGGGCTGAAAACTTAAATGTTGACAGGTTTAGATAATATCATTTAGGACCTATTGAGACATTTTTTCTCTTGTTCCCCATCCTCCTCACTCTTGCTTTCTCCCTGCTGGTGAAATACAGTCGGATGGTGGGCACTAAGC
>NC_137205.1:9714746-9717246 GCF_960531495.2 Zeus faber
ATCAGTGCAAAATTAGAGCGAAAACATGGCATGGACTTTTCACTTTCTGAACCCGGAATCATCCACCTCCTGCCGATCGGGGCGGCTGGCGTGTAAATCCATAAATCCAGGCTCCCCAAAACAAGTTTTTCTGTCCGGCTGAGGTGAGAATGTCCGCACGCCGCTGACCGCACTTTATCCGAGAGCGCGAGATGGCTAGATGACCAGATGTGGTCCTGCTATTTATACTGAAGCAGTCTGCGCCAGATGACACCTTGGAGCTCCCCCCACGGTTCCCGGTCGCCAAATTCCAGGCCACTGAGCGGTTCCGCTGGAGCGTGTGCCTTGCTCAAGAGCACTTCGGTAGGAGGAGCCGCTTGGCAGAGGTAGAGGAGAGCACTTCCGCCGGCCCGATTTCAGCCCTCTCTCTCTAAAGGTTCATTATTAGAAACCTTGAGCTCCTTCAGACTTCTTTCTTCTTCCGAACGTGTCCATTACTCAGCAGATAATGTATTGAGGTCCTTCTGTACAATATGGCTGAATTTCCTTAAATGTATAGATATAAACAGCCAGATCACACTCTCACACACACCTATACAAATCCACTCACACACCTTAACACTCGAGCGCACGCCGGCATCGGCACACAACACACACCTGTCCTCTTGCTGATGACCTCGACCATGGTGGAAGGGAAGTAGCCCACGCGGTCGTTTCCGGTCCTGTTGTCATGGATACAGCCTTTCCAGCGCCCGTCGGCGTGCTGCTCCAGAACCTGGTTCGGAATACAAATGATGAGTTTTATCACCAGACATCAGATCACATCGTGTTCCTCTCACAAACTCGAGGTCTGTGGTAGCACATTTGGTGCGTATCAGATAAGAAGAACAAGTGTGGGTGTTTTTAGCCTTTCCTCATTATGACAATATTTAGCAATAATTTCCATGTTTTCGGTGTTTTCCTTTTCCATAGAGTAGTGTAAGACTGTTTGTTGTTCTGTTTGTATGCTCATTAGCTTGAAAATAGATACTGTTCTCAATGGCACTCAACCTGTATGAATAAAGGAAATAATAATAGTAATAGTAACGCTAATAATAATAATAATAATAATAATAATAATAATAAAGAGGGACACGGCACCGGGTTAGACGTGAACATAATGTCTTTATTTACAAAAAAGGCAAAAGAGATAAAGTATCAAACGAAAAGCTGGGGGTTTTCTGAGATCGTCTCAACCCAGAAACTGCCCGAAGCAACCACTGCAGACCAATAATGTCCACATCACGCATTTTTTGATGCGAATCCCCCCCAGAGCCACGACCTTCACATATACGAATTGGATGGTGATGTCACAAAGCGCCCCGCTCCGCAAACTCATCTCGCTCCACCAACCGACGTTCTGCTACTTCCGATAAGTTTTCTTCGGTTTTTCACTAATTCCTGCCCCAAATGTAGATCGATTTGGATCGAACTTCAACCGCGAGATGTCTGTGACCAACGGTTGTCGTGTTCCAGACACTTAAAGCCCGAAAAATGCCAGGGAGGGAAATAATAAGAACGGAGTGGCACAGTGAAGCGCAGATCACGGGCGCCCGCCATGGATCTGCGCTCTTGCCCCTTTGCACCCTCCCTGCCCGCACGTGCCTGTTAAAGAGCTTTCTCAACCACCGCGTCCTTCCAGGGTTATATTCCCCCGTGTAGGACAGGTCCTTCCCGAGGTTCCACGGAGGTCCCCAGCAAAGTTGTGATTGATGATTCATATTAAAAATTCACCATTATTTGATGGAGAAGACGTGAGCACCATCAGAGAATGTACAACGATGACTGTTTCAATCCTTGTTTCACTGTTTTCTCCTCTAACTATAGTATAGACAGGTGCTGAAGTTTGGACTGAATCATATCTAACAATAAAAATCGTCTCATATTGGAGTCCTGGAGACAGAATCTGATCAAATGGGGTTTGTGGCCGAATGCTAGCAAACTGTGAGGCCTCGGTAAAGATCACATGAATGGATCACATGGAGTATGCCACCTGATTTTTTAGAGTTGTATCTCTGGGTTGTGTTTACTAGCAGCACTTAAGAATGAGGACTTTTACCTACTTCTCTCAATATTGAGACCAAAGAGTCGATTATTTTCACATTTGTCAGTCAGGAAAGCCCTGCCATATGCATTTAGTCAAGTAGGTTTTTAAGGTTCAGTGAAGTAGTACAGGGAATTATTACACTGTGGAGATCCTACCCATATGATAGAGTTCTATATTTTTCATGTCAGGACAGATATGTAGGGTAGCTTATTTTTAGCTCTAGGACTGTGTGTGTGTGTGTGTGTGTGTGTATGTGTGTGTGTGTGTGTGTGTGTGTGTGTGTGTGTGTGTGTGTCTGTGCATGTCTAAAATACTGTAAAACGTTTATGTAGATTATTTGGCCAGTCGATTTGTGTGTGTGTGTGTGTGTGTGTGTGTATGTGTGTGCGTACGTGTGTGCACGCTTGCGTGCGTGTGGCGTGTGTGTGTGTGTGT